>NW_015173215.1:1213-53737 GCF_001447785.1 Gekko japonicus | reverse complement strand
TATGAAATGCTGTTGAGAGAATGGGGGAGGGCAAACAGCTCTTTGAGCTTCCAGAGGCCTCTGGAAGGCTGCAGTTGGGAACAGAATGCTAGCTGCTAGCTAAGAACCTTGAATCTGGTCCAGCGAGGCCATACATATTGATGCTCTCTAGTGCGTGCCTAAAATTAAAAACAACAACATACAAACCTGACTTACCCAAACTTTCCAAGGAGATGCAAGGCCATTGTTCACATTAGTGTTTGTCATGATTTATTTTGTCATGATTTAATTTTATAGATACTTTGGACATATAGAGAGGATGAACGAAAGGAGATTAAACAAGTATACAAGACGAGTGTGGATGGGAGAGTTGGAAGGGGTCGATCTCAGTGAACGTACCTCAATCAGATTGAGGACATTTTTAGCAAAGGCCAGTTTAGCAAAGACCCTAATTAAGTTAATAACAATGTACCTACCTATATAGTTTAAGTTTAAAAAATTTGGCTCTCAAAATAAATTTCAATTGTTGTACTGTTGATATTTGGCTCTCTTGACTAATGAGTTTGCCCACCACTGTTCTAACCTCTCTCACACAGTTGATGTCTGAAGCAGATCCCTGCAGAGGCCATTTCAAAAGGTTTTGGGGGGAATTCAGCCATCCCTGAAGGGTTTTTTTTAGTTTTTGGATTTTTCTGCAGGCACTGGTAGACTACTGAATATGTAAGAAAACCTGCTGGGCCAGAGGGAGCTTCCTTTTACTGGGAATAAGTATCCGCACACGGCACCATCTGTTGGAATTAGAATATAAGATAAAACACCACATTCTTGTAATTATTGTATTGTAACACCAGTGGGGACCCAGAACAGCTTAGGTCATCCCCCCCCCCCCCATTTCATCCTCACAACAAAAATCCTGTGATTTATTCTGATTTTTGTGGGGGGCGAGAACCCGGGGATTGAATCAGAGATCTTCAGCTGAAAATTCAACCAATATTGTGTTTTTAAAAATGTGTACAAAGGAAAACAATGAGTGTGGAAACAGAGCTTGGCCTGGAAATCACAAAACATACTACATTTGCACAAAGCAGAATGGAAGTCTAAACAAGGAACTTGCATTCAAAACTGTGTAGAAGGGAAATTAAAAATCATTGCTAATTGTTGTCACTATTTGGAGTCAGTTGCTATCAAGCTGCCTTGAAGCCTCTCCTGCACATTGCATGGTGGAGGCCCTTTGGCTTCCTCTGGATGAAGGACATCAGGACAACTGCCTGGGCTTGCAGAAGCTCTCCTTCTTTGGACCTGATAACATCCGTTTTGGGGCACCTGAAACCACAGCTGTGGATAAATTTCAGTGCTTCCCACCCTTCCTTTTCAACATGATTTCTCATTATAAACTAAAGCTATACAGGCAGCAAGGGAAATCAGCAATAGCCGTTTGCAGACTTGAGAAAAATTCTTCCGGATTGAATATATATCATGCATGGTAACAACAGCTGTGTGCTAAAAAGCAACAGAGTGATTATTCTCTCCTCTGGAATTTCTCCTCGAGTTATGGTATATTACCAATGATTAAAATTTGCCTTTTGCTACCATAGGAGCAGAAGGCAAGCTTTTGACCATTTCAGATGATGCAGTGTTTGTTTATACATGATATGGCTTTTCAAGCCTTAGCACCAGAAGATGGACCACATGCAGGGCCTAAACGTGTTGGTGAATCTTATTACAGAAAGTGTTAACAGATTTACTACATTTCATTTAATATGGGCAAGTGCCCTCCTGTGGTTAGAAAAGGAGTACCTGCAGCTTAGTTTTCTATGACTATGTCACCCTCTAGTGTACAGGAGGTCCAGGTGTCCGTCAGACCAGAAAATATATTTGCATTAAGGCTGCAGTGTTTAGATGATGAGAGGATGACTGCCAATGCTTCATTCCAGATGGACGTATTCTGAGAACTTGCTTAGTTGTGAAGTGAGGGTTTTTTTCCTTCCCTGGACTTATTTTTGGCTTTGCTTTTGTTAGGAAAGCACATTCATGCCTGACCATAGTGCTTTTATCTATTTGTTTGACTGCATATGGAGAGCTGCAGTTTTTATCTTTTATAAAGAGGAGAGAAGCAAGGAACAAGGAGAAAAATGTGTTGTTGTTTTGCCTGGACCACTGCAAGTTTTGAGTGAATCGACAAAAACTGGATTGAGTTGATTTTTGATTTACCTACTTTGAGACTGCGGTATGAAGTTTTTGTACTAGAGGGTATTGTTCTTCAAATTTTAATGGGCTATAAGCATGCTAGATTTAGCCAGGTTGGCTAGTGTCCTCCCTGGAAACAGATGAGGACGGACTCCTCTTTTTAAATGTCTGAGTCCACTCCTAAGCCAGGGGTGGGGAGTTCATTTGGCTGCTCAGCCCCGGGGGAGGACCACTGGTGTGAGCTTATGGGCCTCAGACGTTTTTGAATTCTGGCAGACCAAACACATTACACGATCAGATCTTTGGACAGAATTTCTCACCAGCTTGATTCTATAGCCAAGCAAAAAGTAGAGCAGAACTTTTGTTCTGCTAAAGCATCAAAACCCATTTGCTCTGCGATAGCTACTCTCTACACACAAACCCCAATAAGTGTTCCTCAGCCCCAAAATATATTCCTCTTGTGTAGGGGGAATCCACCTAAGAGGGGTTTTTTTTCTTTTTTACTTCATCTAGGTTGACTTTGGACCCCTTGGTAGTAGCTTTGAAGATCCATCCCTTTAAAGGAGGAGGAGGAAGAAGAGCAGAAGCAGGAGGAGGAGGAGGAGACGAAGATTTACAGACCGCCCTTCCCCAAAAGGCTCAGGGTGGTATACAACACTCAGTATATACATATTATTAATCAATCAATAATAATGAAATACAATTAAAACAATTACATTAATATAGCTAAAACAACAACAGACAGTTAAAGTTTGTTCAGAGGGGATATTGACTACCCATTTATGCCCTTCTCCTGGAGGCCCTGGCTCTGGCTGAGGGCAGCCGTCTCTCTCTTTTGGGCCAGGGATCACCCAGAGATTTTGCACCCTAGAGAGTGATTCTCTTTGGGGGGGGGGGTACCAAGAGAGGCGGTCCCATAGATATGGTGCCCCCAGAATGTTTAGGGCCTTAAAGATTAATACCAGTACCTTGAGTCTGATCTGGTATTCAACTTGGAGCCAGTGCAGCTGGCGAAGCATTGGTTGGATATGAGCTGTCGAAGGGCTCCCCGTTGAGGACCCGGTCAACTGCATTCTGGACCAGTTGTAACTTCCAGGTGAGCCTCAAGGGTAGCCCAATGTAGAGTGAGTTACAGTAATCTAACTTGGAGGTGACCATTGCATGGATTTCTTGTGGCAAGGTCAGGGTGAGACAGGAAGGGGGCTAGTTGCCTGACCTGGCATAGTTGGGGAAATGGTAGTCTGGCAACATTTGTGATCTGGGACTCCCTTTATAAGGAGGCATCCAGAATCACACCCAGGCTCTTGGCAGTCAGCACTGGTGTTAAAGGTACACTGTCAAGAGCCAAGAGATGACATCTCTGTATAGGATTCTGTCCCCCAAGCCTGTCCAAGGATGGGAGGGAATCCTATACTTTTACAATACATTAGCAACAACCCAGAGAGGTAGGCTACCCTCTCTGGATTTCAGAACAATAAGCCACCAGAATCTCTCAGTATTCTATAATCCCCTCCAGCTCAGAGCAGAGATTCAGATCTCTCAGCTGGCATCTAGGGCTTAACACATTAGCACCTCATTCCCAGAGATGTACACTTAATGCTCAATGGTAGCGTGTGGCCAGGTAGGCACAGGAAATAGACTTGGAATCCCAGTTACAACATCAGAGACCATTTAGAAACAAGAATAAGTTTTTATTCAGTACAGAACTTAGCAACAGACCATAGAGTTTATAAAATAACAAGCCTAAGGCGGTTTGCCTTAACTACACATTAGAGATATGCATAATTACCAGTACAGTATCCATGTTCCAAAGGTTTCCAGGATACAGTCCAGTTAGGTGCCAAGAGATTTTTAGGAACAATCCCATCTTTGCCCTCCATGTGCTCTAAGGCACAAAGCAGTCCTTTGTCTCTTCCAGAGAGCAAATGTCCAGGTGCCATAGACAGGCAATAACAGGAGACCAAGAAGCAAGAGCAGAAGAGCAAAGGACAGAAAGAGTCTCTCTCATTGGGTCTGAACAGATATAGTCCAATTTCAGTCTCAATCAGCTGTGGCCATCAGCCAATTGGAGTGGACGTAGGTGTGTCCAATTTGTTAGCTGTCATGGGTACAACTGGGGGTAGGCTGGAAGTTTGGAAACCACGTCTGCAGTCACATGGTCCCCAACTCCAGCTTCTCCATCGGCTACGTGAGCTTCTGGCATGCTGGCCTAGCTTCCAGCATGGAAGTGTGAAGAATGTGGGTTTATGGCATGCAATTGAGGCCATGGGGCCTACCATTTGGCTTGTAACAGGAAATAAGGCACAGCCTGTTACCAAAAGACAGAACAGGAGAATTCAGGAGACATTTAGAAATCAATATTTCTATACAATCTCATTCCTGCATCTCCCCTACCCAACCACAGAACCTCTGTCTTTGAAGGATTCTGTTAAGTTGCTCACTTAACAAAAAAATCGGAGAGTGATTCAGCAAGAACACAACTTTATTCTTCAACTCGAACACAACTCCAACATGGATCAACATCTGATAGCCAGAACTGAACAGTTCAGCTTTTACATTGCAGTTGTCCTGCTTTTAAACTCTCCCGGCTAATGTAGCCACACCCACTGTACAAATACCAGCCAATACGGTTGTTCATATAAAGACCAATCATGGACGTTCCCGCTCAGGGAGCTTGCTGTAAGGTGATTGGCTAGGTGCTTCCTGGGCTAGCAATGTGATTGGATGGATTTGGATCCTAGCCCAGGACGAAGCTCAACATGGCAAGTCAATTAGATGTTTCACATACATCATGCATTCAGTGGCAGCTATTGAATACATTACATATTCAGTCTCAGTTGGCTCTGTTTCAACCACCCAACCACATCCTCCAGCCCCTCAGCCAGAGTAGATGGGGCAGTATCTGGCTGGCCATCCATCAACAGACATAGCTGGGGGTCATTAGTGTACTGGTGGCAACCCAGCCCAAAACTCCATGCCAGCTGGGTGAGGGGCAGTGTTTCCTCTAAGCTGAGTTAGTGTGAGCTAGCTCACAGTTTTTTAGCCTCCAGCTCAGACATTTTCCTCTACGCTCAGGAAGGAGGGCTCCAGAGCAAACTAATTTATGCAGTAGCCAAATTGCTCGCTCACAACTTTAATGCCAGTAGCTCACAAAGTAGAATCTTTGCTCACAAAAATCCACAGCTTAGAGGGAGCATTGGTGAGGAGGCGCATATAGATGTTGAATAATGTTGAAAAGAAGATTGCCAAAAGGTGGTGAGGTGACAACCTCTCTCCTAGCTCCACCCTCTGTCCCCAACCTTGAAGGAATGAGGTAAGCCACTTCAAGGGCACCCCATGAATTATGTCTTTTGAGATTCCTGGGGATCAGGGGGCTTCCATCTAAGCCAGCTACTAGGCATTCCTATGGGCTGACTTGATAAGAGTAGAGGTCTTTCCTAGTTCTCTATTTAATCACATGGTCTGTTTATACTTCTCTTCTAGAAGAATTTCTGATGTTTCAGCAATCTCGTATCTTGAGGAACTTTCAGATAACAAGGCTCAGGAATACTGTAGTGACCCCCTTGTTACTACATGGGCTAAATAGCAAGCATTTAAGGTCTCACTCTCCCACAGCTGATTTCCCCCTGGCTGGATGGAGGCGCTTTTCCATCTTCCTCGGTCACTTTGGATGAGCTTCAGGAAATGGAATTGCTTGCTTCCTTTGGGAGTCTTCCCCCTTTAGAGCAGAATTCGTTGGTGAGAAGATGACAGGTTCTCCACTCCAGGCTGGTGGTTATTAAGAATGCCAGGGCTCTGGGTTCTAGCCAAGACCCAGCTTCAAGGGGGGAACCAGTTGGGCTGGGTGGTGTTGCTGACTCCAAGACCCCTGGTCTCCCTCATCAAGTAGGGTCTTTACCACCTCTAATTCATGCTATACCAAAGCCATTCCCAATCCCTTTATTGGAGAGCGATGCAAGACATCAAGAAGGCCCTTCTTCCCATTGGCTCCCCCTCAGGATCTGCTTCCTCAGACAGGGTGCTTAGGAATGCTCTGGTCTTACCCTTCCATTTTATGTGCATTGTTTGACTGTCCCCTACAGTTTTCTCTGGGCAGGCTTTTCCATTTTACTTGGATAACATACTTGGATAAATTATGGGCTAGTGGCTCTGGGATGCTTGAAACTGTATCTCAGTTTTTCTTTGACTGTAGGCTGGTTGCCCCACTGAGAGATCATTGGATACAGCACATGATAATTTTTAAAGGGAGTTTTTAATTGGTATTATATATTCATATGTACATCTCATTAACATACTTGAGAATCTTTTGGCTTCTTACAGGCCAAAAAAAAAAACACGCTCCAAAGTTCAATCACATTCAACTAAAACAAAGAACCAGAGGCTAACATCAAATCTACTACTTATAAAACATCTTAACACTTTATTTACATGTGTTAGACCAATTGGTCAAATATATCTTAGAATTTCTTCTTTAACCTGCTCTTTAGATCTATACCTATTTCAATGTTTAATGAACAGAAGCCAAATCTCGACAAGCATTTCTTGAGAATGTTTTATCTTCACCAGTCTTCTTAAATGCTGTAATTTTATCCATCAGTACTACATGCCATAGCTTTCGTATCTATTAATCTATCGAGCAACTATGGTTGCTTCAAGGCCCATGCCCACAGTTCTCTAGCTGCAACCAGCAAATTGTTAAGGGTATAGTTTCTTTACCTTGAAAAGTCTGCTGGTAGAGTACTTAACAGGGCTATCCTAGGTGAGTAGGTTAAGTTGCAGTTTAGGATGTTATTTATCTCCCCTAATATGTTGGCCTCAACATCTTGAGCTGGTGGGGAAGCCCATCAAACATGAAGCAATGTGTCTACTTCTTTATTACATCTCTAGTATAATTCAGAAACTCCTGTCAACACTTTTTCAGACCTTTCAGGCCTAAAGCACCAACTATACATAATTTTAAAGATATTTTCCATTTGATGATACCCTAACCACATCTTCACACAGTTCCTACTAAAGATTCTCTGATGGTTATAATGTAGGTATTTTCCCCCCACCTGTTCTTATAGATAGTACTCCTACCATCTAAATCTGCTATCAGGCTATAAATAGTTACCTATACTGTTCAGTATTATTTAGGATGAACTCACATTTATTTAGCAGACATAGAATATCCCTCTAATTTAATTTTGTCTGGATAAAACTCCTTACCTGGAGATATTGAAAGAACTGTAAGGGGGTTTCAGTGGCTTCAGTTTGAAGTTCTTCAAAGGACTTGATGACTCTATCCAGCAGGGTGTTGTATGTGATGGCCTGTATGGCCCCTTCCAACTCTGTGATTCTATGATTCTATCTTTAGAAAAAGCACCTAATAACATAAGTGAAGCCATGGTGGAGCAGGCCAATGACCCATCCAGTCCAACACTCTGTCACACAGGGACCAAAATCCAGGTGCCATCAGGAAGTCCACCAGTGTGGCCAGAACTCCAGAGGCCCTCCCACTGTGGCCCACAAGCACCAAGAATTTTGAGCATCACTGCCCTAGACACAGTGTTCCATCTATACATTGTGGATAATAGCCATTGATGAACCTCTGCTCCATATGTTTATCCAATCCCCTCTTGAAGCTTTCTATGCTTGTAGCCACCACCACTTCCTGTGGCAGTGACTTACGCATCTTAATTACTCTTTGGGTAAACAAGTACTTTATCTGTTCTAAGACTACTGCTCATTAATTTCATTGAGTGCCCATGAGTTCCTGTATTGTGAGAAAGGGAGGAAAGTACTTCTTTCTCTGTCTTCTCTATCCCATTTATAATTTTGTCAACCTCTATCACCCCTTAATCGTTATTTCTCCAAGCTAAAGAGCCCTAACTTCTTTAACCTTCCTTCATAGGGAAGGTGTTCCACCCCCTTCATTATTTTAATTGCCCTTTTCTGCACCTTTTCCAATGCTATAATATTTTTTTGAGGTGTGATGAACAGAACTGTGCGCATTATTCCACATGAGGCCACGCCATAGATTTATACAAGGGCATTATGATACTGGCTGACTTGTTTTCAGTTCCCTTCCTAATAATGCCCATTCTATTCTTGTCATTTTTCTCCTTTCCCTTATGCGGACATCAGTTAAAAGCCTCCACAAATTCCTTATGATGTAATACTGTCATACATGGGGAGATATCTAGCTTCAGTTTCTTTTTGCTCTGACCCCATGAGAATGTGCATTGTACCTGGATCAGCATTTTGCCTGCTGTTTTTCAGTTCAGTTGTAATAATAATAGTACTGATAAACATGATTAAGAATAAGAAAAGTTGGTTTTTATACCCTGCTTTTCTCCACCGTAATGAGTCTCAAAGCAGCTTACAACCAATCACCTTCTCTTCCCCTCCCCACAACAGGCACCTTGCAAGGCAGGTGGGGCTGAGAGAGTTCTGAGAGAACTGGGACTGGCTCAAGGTCACCCCAGCAGGCTTCATGGGTAGGAGGAGTAGGGAATCAAACCCAGTTCTCCAGATTAGAATCCGCTGCTCTTAACCACTACCCCATGCTGGCTCTATGCTAATATAATAGCTGAATATAAATCACATGCCCAAAATTAGTTCTCTGAACTCCTTCCTCCCATGTCTTTTGACCTCTTGCCATGGAGCCCTCAAGGTCTTCAGAGGTTGGCATTCCCTCCTCATCTACAACTCACAAGTGACAGCAGCTGTGGAGGAGGTTTGGGTTTGTTAAATGGACCTTTTATAAATTACTATGGGCATCTAAGACTCTTGCCATCTTCTGCCATCTCTGGTGCACAAACATACGCTTGTTTCCACGTGCCTCCAAGGGTTGCATTGGAAATGAGCTACAGAGGCCAAAGAGGACAGCCAGATGGGTGGCGATGACTGTCAGATGTTACTGTTTAGCGGAGATGCATTTCCATATTTCTTAATGCATCTTTGCTCAGTCTGTCCCTCCCTTTAGGGAAACACATTTTAGCCTGACTGCTGTTGGAACGACAGGGGTGGCGCCAGCCAGCTTTTTCATGCAGTCTTACCCAATTAGCCTCCTTACTGCAGCCATGTGGCATTTGTACCTGCAGGTCCCATGATTCCAAAGAGAGCAATTTAGATCATCTGATGAGATCAGGCTAGCCTGGACAATCCAGGTCAGGCCAATTACACAATCACAGAAACATTACGGAACCTGTTATATGTCAAAGGTATTCATGAGAAGTAAATTAAAAGTCCAACAATGAAAAAATAAAGAATGGCCCCTGACACATGGCAGGGAAAACACCCATCAAAGCGCGGCTAAATAGAGCCGCACCAAATTAGAGACGCGCGGGCGGGATCCCACGGATCCCGTGCACCGCGCGCCGTTGCTCCCCGGCACGATCAGATGCCGGGGAGGAAGAGTCGGGGGGAGGGGGAGGCTGGCGAACTGCGCATGCTCGAGCATGCGCAGTTCGGCTGGGGGCCGGGATCCGCCGGCGCAAGGACGCGCCGGCGATCTCACGGCCCGGATTGAAGCGCTCTACACCGAAGAACCACCTAGGTAGGTAGTTCTTTTTAGTGCGGGTTTTTGGGCGGAAAGGACAGATCGGGGACAGGCAGGCAACACTTCCCAGATGTTGCCGTGGGATCGCGCCCGTTTGCTCCGCCCCCGATCCATCCCGCTTCCGGCCCAAAACCCCTAGTGTGAACAGGACCAATAGTTGCCAAAAATACCATAGATATAAAAATAACACTTGCTCGACCACAGTATGTGTGTGTTATGCGCCATCGAGTCACTTCTGATCCTATGAGCTAATGTCCTCCAAAACATCCAATCATTAGCAGCCTCACTCAGGTCTTGCAAACTGAGGGCCTTTGTGGCTTCCTTGCTTGAGTCAGTCCCTCTTTTCCCGCAGCATTCAATTGTTCCTAGCATTATTGACTTCTCCATGTGACCAGAGTAGGATAGCCTCAGTTTAGTCTTTAGCTTCTAGGCTTGATTTGGTCTATAACCCACTTATTTGTCTTTTGGGCAGCCCATCGTATCCATAAAACTCTCCTCCAACACCACATTTCAAATGAATCAACTTTCTTCCTATTAGCTTTCTTCATTGTCCAACTTTCACACCCATTCATGGCAATGGGGAATACTACGGCACGATCTTGGTTGCCAGTGACACATCCGTACACTTTAGGATCTTTTCAAGCTCCTTCATGTCTGCCCTTCCCAGAATCGCTTTTGGTTGATGATGGAACCAAGGAATAGAAAATCATTAGCAATTTCAATTTCTACATAGTTAGGGTTGCCAGGTCTCACCTCTCCTGTGGCGGGGGGCTCCTGGCTCCTTGCCGGGAATCTTCTGCCATGTGTGCGAAGTGCACGTGGTGCACTGACATCACCAATACTGACGTCATCATGCTCCAGCCATCGTGCTGTGACGCTCTAGCGTTTGGGGCAAAAGCTCTATGGTAATCATAGAATTTGCCTCCCTGAATGCTAGAGTGTTGCCCAGTGTGATGACATCACTACCACCAGTGATGTCATTGTGTCAGCAGGGTCCCCACAGGATGCTGGTGTTCGGAGGTGGGGCTTCCAAAATTGGGGGATCCCCTGGCCTCTTGGGGGGATGACAACCCTATACATTGTTAACTTTAAAATTGTGTAATTAGTCAATTAATTAGTTGAGTGGAAGGTCAGTAGTTCAGCAGTTCGAGACCCGGGTGCCACATGATGGAGTGAGTTCCCATCTCTAGTTCCACCTCCTGCCAACCTAGCAGTTCGAAAGCAAGAAATTGCAAGTAGATAAATAGGTACCACTTTGGTGGGAAGGTAACAGCGTTCCGTGCGCCTTGGGGTTTAGTCATGCTGGCCACATGACCATGGAAACGTCTTCAGACAGTGCTGGCTCTTCGGTTTTGAAATGGAGATGAACACCGCAACCCTAGAGTCGGATTCGACTGGCTTTCGAGTAAGGGAACCTTTACCTTTACTTTCATTAGTCAACAACCATAGTACCATTAAAACAACCCGGGTCAGAGGCGCTCTTTTTCTTATTGCATCATAGGTAGAGGTGCAAATTCCTTTTTCTGGAAATTGTGTCTCAGTGCCAATCCACTATAAACATGAAGGTAATTAATGCCCCAGGATTTATAGAAAGCAGACAATAACAGTGTGAATTCCCCCCCCCCACTTGTATGCTTTAGACTTGAAAGCAAGGAAAGGCAGAGCATTATGGGGATTGTAGTCTGTGATCACCTGGATGCTCCAGGGTGGCCCAATCTCATTCGGTCTTGGAAACTAAGCAGAGTCAGCCCTGGTTCGTACTTGGGTGGGTGACCTTCAAAGAAGTCAATGGTTGCTATGCAGAGGCAGGCAATGGCAAGCCACCTCTGAATGGCTCTTGTCTTGAAACCCCTCCAGGATCACCATAAGTCAGCTGTGACTTGATAGGACTTAATACACATACAGCCTGTGATCAGTGGCACTGCTACCAAACCCAGAAACATTTAACAGATCTTAAGCTTTCAATGAGGAGCTGCGGTGGCTCAAGTGGTTAAGAAGCTGAACTGCAGGCTGTGGAAGGTCGGTAGTTCAGCAGTTCGAGACCCAAGTGTGCCGCCTGACGGAGTGAGCTCCCGTCTATAGTTCCAGCTCCTGCCAACCTAGCAGTTCGAAAGCAAGAAGTTGCAAGTAGATAAATAGGTACCCCTTCGGTGGGAAGGTAACAGCGTTCCGCACGCCTTGGTGTTTAGTCATGCCGGCCACATGACCACGGAAACGTCTTTGGACAGCACTGGCTCTTCGGCTTTGAAACGGAGATGAGCACCGCAACCCTAGAGTCGGACTTGACTGGCTTTCGAGCAAGGGAACCTTTACCTTTACCTTTAAGCTTTCAGTGAGCTTTAAACATGTTCACCTGAGGTATGGAACTGTGGCTGACTTTGTTCAATAATCTGTAAACTCCCATGTGATATTAAAAATGTCTAACAATAAACACTATACACTGAAGTATCACAGGAAATGTCAAGAGCACAATTTCATCAAAGAGGAGGCAGGAACAGGCAAATTAAATAAAAATAAAAATAAAATTCTTCCCAGTCCCGGCGCATATTGCAAAATTTGAAATAGGTGAAAAATGTAATGCCTCCCTGATTGATACAAGAAAGCAAACAGTTATAAGCAGTATCTGTTCGGTGATTTGGACCCATCAGATCACGGCAGTTAAGAACCTTGTTCCCTTCATAGTGTTAGTTCATTTCAAAGCATGATAATGATTACAAATGACACCCGAGACATATCTGCTGGAGGCTGCCATGATGAACAACATGTCAGACAAAAAGGCTCGCCCTGTCTTCTCAATTCAAGTGCTAGCGGTTTTATGAAATTATGAATGGTACAAAGAGAGTAAGGAAAGAGATTCCCTCTTCTAGACTCCAATAAAAGTGGACGGCAGTGAGCTCAGGACAGGCAAATACGTTGCGTGAGAGGGGGAAACTGATGGCATTCCTTGCCACAAGGTAGAGTGAAGGCATGACTGACATGCGTGACAAACAATGTCTGTTAAGCATGAAGCCAATGGGAACCTCCATGTTCAGAGGCAGTGTATCCTTTCAGAAATGGGGGAGTGTGCTGCTGGCTTCATGCCTTCCCTGTGGCAGTGTGGTTCAACAGAACTCTTTCTTTACGGGGACGATTCCCAGTTTGTTCTCATGGCCACTGCATATGTGGTCCACTTCCCCTTCCTAACTTCAACTTTTGCTGCTTCCCATTTGGGATTTGGCAGGTCCTACACACTTCTGAGCCACTGAGAGATGTTGTTAATCAGAAGGATAATGAACAGAACAAAAACTGAGGTGGAGGTTGTCTAGCCAGAGGATGCAAAGACCGGAGGACCGAGGGGACAAGCCATTCTGCAGCTAATTTCCTTCTTCAATTTGGAAATGGCCTAGCTGGGAGGACAATGGGGATGTATTGGGGAGGAAGGGGGATGGCAGGAAGAGCTGAAGAGAGCCATTTCCTCCTACTCATTGCCTGTTGCTCCCCCCACCAGCTTCGTAAAAACGTCATTTTTCATGCTACAAATTCCTTGTAAAGGATTGCATTTGTGGTGGATTAGCTTTGGTGGGTGAAGATAATATTGAGTGCTTACACTGTGTTTTTGCTGTGGGATCAGTAATACAGAAAGTTTCAGACACCAAAATGAGGAGGAGAAGCACCCGCCTTGTTTATGCCTGACAGAGCACAGCTCAGCTGGCTGCCCGTGTCCCTCTTTGCCCTGCTGCTGCTCTGCTGACGGGAGAGATGTTAAAACAAATCACAAATCATATCAATCACACGTAAAAGCACTTTAAAAAATTACTTGAGGTGTTTGTAGTTGCAGCTGTTTGCAGTGTCCTAACGGTTGCCAATCCTTTTAGATTGGCAGCATTTTCACGTGTGCACATGTTCACCCCAAACCCAATATAAATTTGTTAAGGAATCATTTGAGTTATTTGGAGCCAAATGAAACAGAATCTGTGATCTGCTGACAGGATGAAGGGGAGGAAAGAAATTAGTCATGGGGTTGGCTGGAGAAGGAGGAGGGTTTGGGAACTCTGGCACGTAGGCAGAAGAAGAGGAGGAGGAGGAGGAGAATGGGCCCCCTTCCACTTACATAATATTGATATACTGACACTCAACTATTGTACACTGATGCCTTCTGTAGGGAATATTTGGTGCAAAACACAATGCAAAAATAAGGAATCACAGGTTCAGTTTGCCCAAGGCAGGAGGAAGAGTGAAATAAGGGTGTGTGTTGATTTTTTGGTTTTTTGGCTGTCAAGTCACAGCCAACTTATGGAGACCCCTTAGAATTTTCAAGGCAAGAGATGAACAGAGGTGGCTTGCCATTGTGTACCTCCATAGGATCCCTAGACTTCTCTGGTGGTCTCTCAGCCAACTACTAACTGTGGCTGACCCAGTTTACCTTCCAAGCTCTGATGAGATTGGGCTAGTCAGGGTCATAGGGAAAAGAATTCCAATATAACCTCTATCAACCAGATTTCTGAAGCCTACAAGTAGGCCGTGAAGGAAACAAGCCTGTTTTAATGTCTCTCCCCCCGCCCCCGGCTGACACATAGAGGTATAGTGGATCTGACCATGACATCAAACTCTCATGACCTGCCTCCAGTCCTCCGGGAGAGCCAGTGAAACCAGCAGCCATCAACACAAAATGTTACCTAGAGGTGAAGGTTGAGAGAAATCTGCCAGTCCCCTTCCAGGCTTCACTTATGCAAACTCCTGCTCCTCTGCTCACAGACCTCACCTTGTCTCTGGTACTTAGTTACCTAATTACACAGAAATGCAGACAGCCAAGCTGGAGACAGGTGTGCCATTCGGCCATACAGTAATACTTCTAATAAATGCCATGCAAGCGTCTGTTTCTCCTTGGAGACTGTATCTCCCCCCCCCCCTTTCAGGTGTTATTTCATCCTTACAATCCCCCAGCCCCTTCATTATCCCTGCCACTTTTCAGAGGACGAACTACGCATAGAAGACTCCACTAGCCAGGCTTGTAATTGAAGCAAAGAGAATTTTCTATTGGCGAGTGGATGAAGTTCAGGGGTAGACATTCCGGAAGGTCCCCGGTTCAGTCCCCAGCATGTCCAACTGCTGCTTTTTGCAGACTGTCCAACCTGAATTTCATCAAATTCATGGGATTGAGGGAGCGAAAATGCAGGACGTGACTTCTTTCCCCTTTCTTCCTCATGTGGCACAATTGTTTTATGCAGTCTTTCAGAGGAAGGGATTTCTCAGCAGCCGTGCCTTTCAGTCTTTGGCTCATGGTTTCTGCTTTGTTGACTCCCAGTGCCACAGAAACCATAACGAAAAACCACACAACCAGAAAAGATATCGTGAAAAGCCACAGGTGATGTGGGAATGGCTGAGGGAACAGGCTCGGTGGGTGGCAAATAAATTTTAAAAATGTGCTGGGTGGAAATTCTGAACATTTGGATAGTTTTGTAGAACAGAAGTGTAATGCTTAGTTTCTTTATTACATTTTATGCTCCACGGCTCACAGTTACCCACACAACAGCCTTGTTCCATCAGTGATGGGACCCATTGACTTTTGTGCCTGTCTGAGCCCTAATCAAAATGAATTTGTGGGGCGATTGCCATCATCCACACAGACACCGTGATAGTTCTGGGTTATGGCAGTAAAAATGTGCCATTGTCCCATTCTTTCCCTGCAATTTGCTTGATTTTCCCGGGGATCAATTGGATATTTTTTTCCCATAGAGTTATTAACATTAAAATAAGTGCCTGTTATTGCTTCAGTTGTGGCACAGAAATATTAAAATGCCATAAAGGGCAATTGAGCTTATTAAGGAGTAGGGGCCTGTCATACTCCTTATCAGTGTTCCCTCTAAGTTGAGTTAGTGTTAGCTAGCTCACAGTTTTTTAGCCTCCAGCTCACACACTTTTGTCTTAGCTCAGGAAGGATGGCTCTAGAGCAAACTAATTGATGCAGTAGCCAAATCGCCTGCTCACAACTTTAATCCAGTAACTCACAAAGTAGAATTTTGGCTCACAAGACTCCACAGCTTAGAGGGAGCATTGCTCCTTAGATCAAGCGCTGTCAAGTCACAGACAATCCGGTAGGGTTTTTTAAGACAAGAGACCTACAGAGTTGGGTGATCATTGCCTGCCTCTGCACAGCAACCCATCCAAGTACTAACCAGGGTTGACCCTGCTTGACTTCTGATGCCTGATGAGATCTGGCCATCGTATAGCCACACATATGAAGCTATATAAAGCCACAGCAAACATAAGAATCTACAATTGTTTTTTCTTTGAGCATCTGCCTAAAACTATGGAGCAGATGGGTTCTCTCATTACAGAGGTGGTCTTTGCTCCACCCCCTTGCTGTATTAACCGGGTTTGCAAACTTTTTTTTTTTTGCTGTGGCATAATCTGTAAGTGCTTGAGCAAAAGACATTTCACTTTAAATGACAGGTGACATGCCTTGTCAAGGACATGAAAGACATGAAGTCAGTCCCATTATGAGATTTAAGCAGAGGCAATGGCCACAGACTTACTTGGGGCCAGACTTACAGCTTCAAGGTGAGGAATGAGGGAAGGGGGGATTCCCCTTCCACCCCTCAGCTCTAAGGATATGGAAGCAGCCCAGGCCAGCCAATCAGGTGCCTGGAGCCGACTGGGGGCGGAGCCTCCAGGAAGATCTGGAGTGCAATTTTCACTTCAGTCTGCCCCTCCCCTGTTTTTCTGGCTCTGCTGTCAGGGCCTGCTTACAGTTGGCTCCAGCTTCTCTTCCCACCCTCCCTCAGTTTTTTTCCACATCGTGGCACAGTGTTAACTTGGTATTTATGCAAGCACTAGGGAAAAGGCCCGTTGTGGAAATAAATACAACGACCTCTAGAAAGAGGCTCTGGGCGGGTGCCCCGGCCTTGGACACTCAGTGTCAATTTGCTGTGGTGACCTCAGCAGGGTATAATGACACTAAGTCCACCATTTTCTCCAGGGGAACTGATCTCTGCCATCGGGAAAGCAGTTGTAATTCTGAGTGATCTCCAGCCCTCACCTGGAGATTGGCAACGATGGTTCCCCAGAAGGGAATAGTTGGTTTAGAGGGTGGAGTCTATGGCTTTGTACCTGTCTGAGGTCCCACGCCTCCTGAAACCTCACCCTCTCCAGGCTCCATCCCTCACATCTCCAGGAATTTCCCACCTGGAGTTGGCAACCCTATCTCCTTCCCAGCCAATCATCAACCTACCTTTATTCCCCCCTCCCTCTTCAGCTTTCCACCCCCCACACACCTGCAGCCTCTCCCGTGCTCTGAAGCCCTGACTGCTACGTCACATTGGCTGTCATACGGGGGCCACCTCAGCAGCATATAAGGATACAGAACCCACCATTTTCTCCAGGGGAACTGATCTCTGCCATCGGGAAAGCAGTTGTAATTCTGAGTGATCTCCAGCCCTCACCTGGAGATTGGACACATTTTACCTCAGAACAGAAAACTGTTTAGAATGTTGGAGGCAGGACTCAGGCAAAGCAGCCAGTGGATAGGGAGACCCTCTGAATGACAGATCAGAAAGCCAACTGATTTTGGAGCGTGTGGAATGTTCTAGAGAAGTGCCACCACCATTCGGCTTTTATTTATAAGGGAGATGCTTTTGTCACAGCTTAAGGTGGGTGGTTTGGACATTGGGCCAGATCCATTTTTTGGGGGAGAGGCTGAGCCTGCATGCCCACCTCCCCTGTTCTGGGGATCCCCATAAGTGGTCTCGGTGTTATGCCCAACTTGGGGGCTGTTGACTGGCTCTCACCCCCAAGTGGCAAGGGAACCACATAGTGGCTTAGACCCATGTGGGATCCTGAGACTTGCCACTCCACATTGCTTCCTCAGTAGGTAGGCAGGGGGAGAGGGTGCCATTGGTTGACAGGTGGGTTGCCTGATGGGGCCGGTTTTTACTCCAGTGACATTTTCTAGTTGTTTTGTTCTCCCCTTCACCTACACTCCCTCCCCTGCCTCTGAGATTGCAATCATATATTTCTGTTTCCATTGACTGCTTAGAATTTTACTGCTAGACTTGTTGTGCTAGCCTGATCTCATCAGATCTCGGAAACTAAGCAGGGTCAGCCCTGATTGGTACTTGGATGGGAGACCACCACCAGAGAAGCCCAGGGTTGCTACGCAGAGGCAGGCAATGGCAAACCACCTCTGCTTGTGTCTTGCCTCGAAAACACCTTGATGGCTCTTTACTCCACAGCAAACGTGGATTGTCTTCCTCCTCTCTCTTCAGTCATCATCAAGAGAGGGAGGGGCACATTTATGGAGTTGCCATTTGAAGTTAATATTCATTACCAAAGCTGCTAGTTCTGGGCAATTGATTCTCAGCTCCAGATGTTCCCATTTTAACTACATGCTTTAGCGAAATGTTCCAAGTCTTGAAAACCTTTTTAAAATCGTTGTTTTGTCCAGGGCAGTAGACCGGAAGGGTATTTCACCTCATTTCCATAACTTGATTTCCTGTGTTTAAAAAATTGTGTTATAACTGCAGTAGTTTCCGTTAGTGCTTTAATCCTCCATATATAAAGCTAAAAAATACCCCAATACAAGTGTACAGGTGTACTGGGAAGATGGGAGGGGAAGAACTAGGGTTGCCAAGTCTGGGTTGGAAAATACCTGGAGACTTTGGGGGTGGAGCCAGGAGAGGGCGGGGTTTGGGGAGGGGAGGGGCCTCAGTATAGTACAATGCCATAGAGTCCACCCTTCAAAGCAGCCATTTTCTCCAGGGGAGCTGATCTCTGTCGGCTGGGGATCAGTGGTAAAAGCGGGAGATCCCCAGGCCCCACCTGGAGGCTGGCAACCCTAGGAAGAACAGAGCCTTTGTTTTGTATGCAGAAAGTCCTAGGTTCAGCCCCCAGCATCTCCCGTTTAAAAAGGACCAGGCAGTACTTATATGAAAGACCTATCAGAGTGCATAATATTGACTGTAAGAGGCTGATTCAGTATAAAGCAGCTTCATGTGTGATGTTATTTTCACTTGTAGGAATGCAACACAACGTCCTGACTTTGAGCTTTTGTGGCTCAAAGCACACATCAAGATGAGGACTTTTTATTTTTGAGATTCTGGGGGCAGATGTTTTCAGTTTGGAGGGAATAAAGACACAGAATTAAACTGAGAAGTCAAATCAAGTAAAGACCTTGTTCAGATCTTGCACTCCGAATTTCTTGTTGGCGTTTCACAGCATTTGTTTTAAGGTCCCCACCTTTGTGAACCTAAACAGCATGATAAAAAGTAGAGACATCACCCTGCCAACAAAAGTCCGCATGGTCAAAGCAATGGTATTCCCAGTAGTCATGTATGGCTGCGAGAGTTGGACTATAAGGAAGGCCGAGCGCCGAAGAATAGATTCTTTTGAACTATGGTGCTGGAGAAGACTCTTGAGAGTCCCTTGGACTGCAAGAAGATCAAATCAGTCAATCCTAAAAGAAATCAACCCTGACTGTTCCCTGGAAGGCCAGATAATGAAACTGAAGCTCAAAGACTTTGGCCACCCAATGAGAAGGGAGCACTCACTGGAGAAGACCCTGATGCTGGGAAAGACTGAAGGTCAAAGAAGACGGGGATGGCAAAGGATGAGATGGTTAGACAGTGTCAAAGATGCAACGAACATGAAGTTGAGCCAACTTCAGAGGACGGCGGAAGACAGGAGGGCCTGGCGGGAGCTGGTCCATGGGGTTGCGAAGAGTCGGACTCGACTGTGCGACTGAACAACAACAACAACCTGTCCTCCTGCATGGGCTTCCTTTCAAGTTGGAAAAGAAGCCACAAGGATTATGATGTAATCATTCTCTTTTGCTGCGGGATGATGCTGAGTATCAGCAGCAGAGCATCTGTATGAGGAAGGTTCGTTTTACCCCTTTCACCTCCAGGCTAAGGTTAGGTAAACTAGAGACCCCAAACCCTTTAAGCCTGTGGACACCTTCAGAGTGCTGAAAAATGGTGGGAGGCACAACCACAAGATGGCTACTGCAGGAGGCGGAGCCAAACACAAAGTTGCCACAGCAGAAGGTAAAGACACACACACACCACAGATGCAAGGGACAAGAGCCCAGATGCAAGGGACAAGAGCAGTAATTTTTAAATATACCCTGGGAGGGGATAGGGTTGTGAGTCCCCAGGTCTGGTCAGGGTTTGCCCACTTTTCAGGGCTTCTGCCTGCTTCCAGCCATATGGACACTGGGGGAAACCCCACCCCCAAACAGCGACATATTGGGTCGACCCTACGCTGCTCTCTGACCCACACCGTGCCACGTGGCTCCGGGACAAAGGCTGGGAAGGCAGGTGTGCAGAGGGTGAGGCACTTCTCCCTCCCCACCTCCTGTGCCGATCACTGTGCTAGGAAGGCCAACTGGGGATGTGCAAAAGCACTCAGATGGAGGGAGGGATCCTCGCTCTTGTCGCTCCCCCCCACACACATCCTCGGCCTGCTGCTGTGAGCAGCCAGCCGATCGGATGGAGGGAAGGATTCTCACCCTCAATCTTGGTCTGGGCGTCCCCCACTTTTTGCGGCTTGCTGCCCCGGCCCCATCCTTTGTGCTTCCCCAGTCGGGTCCCTTACTTGCCTTCTCATGTGGGTTGGTCAGGCGAGGCCAGCGATGGGCGATGTCACTGATGCAATGACCTCACTTCCAGGTGATGTCATCACATTGGGGACATTTTGCCCACTCCCAGAATGCCCCCCAAATCCCCCCGCTGGCACCACAAGGGGACCTGGCAACCTGGGGGTGGGGGGGGAGAGGAGATGAAAACCAACAGTGTGATAGCAGCATATACTGAAACAACATTTTTTTGATCTGCACGGCCAATCAGAAACCTTGCTGGACAGGAGCCCCATTTGGTCATGCCCTCTTTCGCAAAACACTTGGCAGGTACCAGGAATGGTATGAGGGGGTGCCAGGGCACCCATAGGGACCCTGCCAGGAACTCCTGAGGTAGACAGTGATGTAAAAGGCTGGGAACCTGGAGACCAGTTTGCCAGTCAGAGGCTCCAGTCACACGGGCTGGAAAACGTGGCTGTTTGCCCCGGGGCAAAATAACACGTGGTTGCGAGAGCAAACGTCCCGTGGAGGTCCCGTGTTTAGGGAGGAGGTGCCGATCACAGGACAATCCTGCAGCGCTGCAAGGAAGCGGGGCCGCGGGGCAAATGGGGTTGTGTTGTTTTTTAAAACTAAAGTGTGCGCATGCTCCGTTGGGTGCTTGTGCGCATCCGTGGAGACTTGGGGGGGGGAAACCTTTTGTGAGGGGACATGGGCGGGTGCCGGAACTACCACCGGAAACACGATCAGGCGCTCGCCCATGCCCCGCGGTTTCCGGAAACTAGTACCTCGGAGGTACTAGTTTTTTACAGCGCATCTTCGGAGTGAAGCCTCGGGTGAGCCACGGGAGCTCTACGCTTCCCAGATGTGGCGGTGAGATCACGCCTGGAAAATCCACCTATCTTCCATCTCTCTAGCGTGCCTAATGCTCCGTGTGATCGCAGCCAGAGTAGGTAATACTGACCTTGAAGGATCTCCTAAGCAGGTCTCCTCAGGCCCCTGTTCCCCAGGTGCTCAGGAATGCATGGCAGTGGACTGACTCAGTCACATATTTATGTATTATTCAACATTCAAGTTTTTCCTTCTTACCTGAAGCAAAGAACAAATCTTGGTCTGGTTAGGTATTCCAGAAGACTCCAGGAGACATCATCGTTGAGTCTGCAGGGAACATCTCCCATGAAGGCTTGGCTTAAAACCCCCCAACTCTAATTTTTAAAAGGCAGCCATTTTGCAGTGCTGCCCATGCCCCTTTCTCAAAACTCAAAAGTGTCCCTGGGATCGACAAGTTCAAATGACCTTTGCCTCTCTCATAGCCCAATGGGGTTGCTGGCTCCAGCTCCCAAAATCTCTAAAGAAGGCCCTGCTCTGTAAAGGCACAATCCTGCAAAGAACCGGAACTCCCTTTTCCTCCTAAGAAGCTCTGATTCTCTGCATAGATAATATTGGCACATTGTCTGGCGTTGCCATGATTCCACAGCAGGTTCCAGATTGTATAAATTGTTCTGCCAACATATGTTCCTTTGTAACAGCAGGTTCTTTGTTATAACAACGGATTTCACAGTTGGGCTGCAGTGTTGGGAGTAAGTGTGTCTGCCTCCACAGAGGAAGATGTTCCCGGTTTTGTTTAACCTAACAAAAGCATATTTAATTTCTCATGTCAAATGAGGAAACATACGCTTGATGTTTTCTTGTCTATAGCAGGAATTGTTCTTCAGTCAAAAGTTGGGGATGCTTACCAGTTCTTCCTGCAGTATGTTGAAAGTGCCTTCTCTTGACAAGTCCAGTCATGAAATGTGGGTGCCCCTGGCTTCTGAGATGAGGCTTCTGGCCTTCTCAGTAGCGGCCCCAAAACTCTGGCGGTCTCTCGCCAGGAAGCTTTGCCTGTCCCCTCCTGTCGCCATCTTCCACCAGCAGATGAAGACTTTTTTGTTTCATTTTTATTTCCTCAGTGATCCCTCCTCCCTACCCAGTGTTTTAACTCTTGTTTTTATCTTTTTCATTTATTTTAAGCTATGTTTTTTAATTATTTTGATGTATTTGTGTGTTGGTTTTAATGGCTTTTCAGATGAGATTTTAATTTGTATGTTTTAATTTGTTAGCTTTCTTGGTGGCCCTATGAGGGTAGAAAGGCAGGGTAAAAATCTTGTTAAATAATATTTTTAAAAAAAAAAAAAAAAAAAGTCAGAAGAAGAGGTCAGATGTCTAGCTTCATCTCACCCAAACTTAAGGAAGCCTCCTGTCATATACACCGAAGAAACAGTTTGGTTCTTTCTTTGTACATTCTCCCCAAACCATGGACAGCTAGTGGCAGTTCTGCAAGTCATTTGTGGTTGGCCCTGGTTAGTACCTGGATGGGAGACCACCAAGAGAGGAAGCCCAGGGATGCTGCTCAGAGTGACAGAGACCACCTCTGTTGGTCTCTTGCCTTGGAAACTTTATGGGGTTGTTGAAAGAGATGTGCTTAATCAAGTGTTCTAAACAGGCCCCTGCCACACGGCAGGGAAAACACTGGCCAAAGTGCGGCTTTTAAAAGTCGCACCTAAAAAGAGACGCCGTGGCGGGATCCCACGATCCCCTGAGCCGCGGTGCCGTTGCTCCCCGGCACGATCAGATGCCAGGGAGGAAGAGATGATTGGGAGGGGGAGGCTGCCGAACTGCGCATGCTGGGGGCCGGGGATGCGCCGGCGAAAAGACGTGCCGGCGATCCCACGGCTGGCAGTGATGCGGCCTTTCGGACAGAACCACCTAGGTAGGTGGTTCTTTTTTGCTGCAGGGTTTTGGCCGGGAGGGGCGGATTGGGAACGGGCTGGGAATGGGTGCAGCACGATTCCCAGATGTTGCTGTGGGATCGCGCCCATTTGTTGCGGCCCCGATCCGTCCCTCTCCCAGCCCGAAACGTCTTGTGTGGACAGGACCACAGATTCCCAAACTTGCTCCAGTAAAAAGGCAGAATAAGAGCGGCTCTTATCAACTGCAGAAGCTTTTTGCCAAGGTGTTCCCCCCCCCCCCTCACAGTATTGAAAAGCCCTTGTTTGGCCACTTGATGGAAAGTGGTGATAAGGAGGCAGTAGGCGTGACATCTCACTTTGAAGGAAACTGAAGTTTTCTTTAGTGAAATGCCTGGTTGGCAAAATCCGTGGTAGAGTCAAAGGGAAGTAAAAACTGTAGGGTGTCCAGCTCCAGGCAGGGAAACTCCTGGAGATTTGGGAATGGAGCCTGGGGAGGACACTATAGCCAGTCCACGGAGTCCGGAGCGGTGCTGTCCTTCTGAGGGATCCCCAGGTCCCACGTGGAGGCTGGGCGACCTTGCTTCTGAGTAAACTTGATAATAACACAAATACTGCAAGTGTGCATCCATATAGTCATAAATAGTCTTCAATCTTATCAGCATACAAAAATAAAATCTTGTCTCAAATATAACAATAATTTATGTCATTACAGATGATGATGGACGAAACATTTATGAACTCTTCAAGGAATAAACCAAGCCTCCAATTCCAAAATTCAACCACCAGTTTTTGCATACAATAAGACAACGTATCGTATGTAAAAACTGGTGGTTGAATTTTGGATTTGGAGGCTTGGTTTATTCCTTGATGAAACAATAACTGTGGAATGTATTTAATAGGTTGATTGATGTAGAAGAAGTCTCACGAAACGGAAGATATTCCGGAGAGTTTCGTCCATCATCATCTGTGACGACATAAATTATTGTTATATTTGAGACAAGATTGTATTTTTGTATGCTGATAAGATTGAAGACTATTTATGAATATATGGATGCACACTTGCAGTATTTGTGTTATTATTGAATTTTGATACTGCAATCCCTTTATTATTACTTATCTGCGTAAACCTGGTCTGAATATCTGCCCAAAAAATATGTGTAGGGCTTCCTGGACGTGGATGGACTTTTGCTAAAGTGGGGGGTGTATGTCAACCAGACTACAGAGATCAGTTCCCCTGGAGAAAATGACTGCTCTGTATCCCACTGAGGTCCCTGTCCTTCCCAGGCTCCATCCCCAAATCTCCAGGAGTTTTCCTGCCTGGAGCTGGCAACCCTACTCCATACTCCACCCCCCACCCGCTTTAGCCAAGAAGGATCTGGCAGCCCTTCCAAGCACACTGGACTGTTGTCAGACCTGGGCTGCAATGAGAGAGCATGCGCGTGCACGCACACACACACACAAATGCAAGAAAATCTGAAAATATTGAGTTGTAAATGCAAGATACGTTTTTATTTAAGTCCTTAAAAGGGGCTCGGTACAATAAGAAAAACTTCTACAGATATGTGAGGAGCACATGCAAGGTAAAGGAGGCAATTGGACTGCTTTTGGGAGTAGAAGGAGAAACTCTGGTGGAGGACAGAGAAAAAGCAGACAGGCTTAATGACCTTTTTTGTTTCGGTCTTCTCCCTGAAGAACTCGAGCACATCTAGAGATGGTAGAGGACATGACAGGACACCTGAGTGTCCAGTTGACATTGACAGGGAGGTTGTGGAGGGGCACCTGGCTGCACTGGACAAATACAAATCCCCTGGGCCAGATGGTGTGCACCCAAGAGTGCTCAAAGAACATTCTAAGGAACTTGGAGAGCCTCTGTCCATCATCTTCAATGCCTCCTGTAGGACTGGGGAGGTGCTGCAAGATTGGAGAAGAGCAAATGTTATCCCAATATTTAAGAAAGGGAAGAAGGATGACCCGGGAAGCTACAGGCCAGTCAGTCTGACTTCTGTTGCTGGGAAGATATTAGAGCAGATTTTAAAGGGATCGATCTGTAAGCATCTGAAGGACCACTTAGTGATCCGGGGAAGTCAGCATGGCTTTGTCCCCAACACATCTTGTCAGACCAACCTGGTTTCCTTCTTTGATCGTGTGACGAGCTTACTGGATCGTGGGAACTCTGTTGATGGGATTTACCTGGATTTCAGTAAAGCTTTTGATAAGGTTCCCCATGACACTCTGATGGGCAAACTGAAAGACTGTGGACTGGACTACAGGACAGTTTGGTGGATAGGGAACTGGTTAGAGGACCGCACCCAAAGAGTGGTGGTCAATGGTGTTTCATCAGATTGGAGGGAGGTGTCCAGTGGGGTGCCACAGGGCTTGGTTTTGGGCCCGGTACTTTTCAATATTTTTATCAGTGATCTGGATGAAGGGGTAGAAGGGCTACTCATTAAATCTGCTGATTATGCCAAATTGGGAGGAGTAGCAAACACCCAAGAAGATAGAGTTAAAATTCAACAAGACCCGAATACTCTGGAGAAGTGGGCAGTTGCAAACAGGATGCAATCCAACAAAGATAAATGCACAGTATTACATCTGGGCCACAAAAATGTCAAGCACAAATACTGAACAGGGGATATGTTTCTGGGGAGTAATGTATGTGAAAGAGAACTTAGGGTAAGAGTGGACTGTAAACTAAATATGAGCAGTCAGTGTGATGTGGTGGCAAAAAAGGCAAATTCAGTTTTGGGTTGTATTAAAAGGGCCATAGCATTGAAATCGCAGGAGGTCTTAGCTCCTTTGTATACTGCCTTGGTCAGGCTACACCTTGAGTACTGTGTGCAGTTCTGGAGGCCTCACTTCAAAAAAGATGTGGACAAAATCGAGAGGGTGCAGAAGAGAGCAGCAAGGATGATCAGGGGTCTGGAGACTGAGCCCTACGAGGAAAGGCTGAGGGCCTTGGGAATGTTTAGTTTGGAGAAGAGGAGATTGAGGGGCGACATGATTGTTCTCTTTAAATATTTGAAAGGTTGTCATTTGGAGGAGGGCAAGGAGATGTTCCAGTTGGCAGCAGAGGATAGGACCTGAAGCAGCGGGTTTAAATTACACACAGAAATGTATCGGCTGGATATTAGGAAAAACCTTTTCACGGTCAGAGTGGTTCAAATGTGGAATTAGCTGCCTAGAGAGGCAGTGAGCTCCCCTTCACTGACAGCTTTCAAGAAGAGGCTGGACGAATATTTGTCAGAGATGCTTTAGGCTGGTCCTGCATTGGGCAGGGGGTTGGACTAGATGGTGTGTATGGCCCCTTCCAAATCTATGAGTCTATGAAAGATAACATCTCCTCACCTCCCACAAATTGAAACTTTCCCCCATGCAAACTGTGTTAACAGAAAAAGGGTTTTCTGTTTCAGAGTTGTTAAGAGCATCCTGTGATTGACATAGAAGTAAATGTACTGTAGCCAGTGAGGCTACTCTTATGTAGATCTGCATATAAGGATGTTTACACTTTCCCCATGTATTCCAAAGAAGAGAGACAAAGCAAACAAGGCACCTCTATGGTGCTACTATGACACTGACGTGCAAGATTGATTTAGTGGTTTAGCTCTCACAAATTAAGAATATTTTTTAAAAAACCCTCTGAGGAAGATCACACATGATGAAAGGGGGCAGGGAAAGGAAAGCGGCATTGCAAGAAGCACTATGGGCATTTCTTTTCTTTTTTTATAATATAATTTTTATTAATTTTCTTACTACATACTACAAAACTAAAACTACAAAAGAGAGTAACAAGGCACTTTGATAAGCTATTCATACGCTTTGGATATATGTCTACATGTTAGAAGTTACATTTGTTCTTTAAATTCTAATAAAAGTATTCAAATAGAAAGAACAAAAGGGCATTTTTGGTATTATATCACATCTGGAAGATAATATTAATTCATTAAATGTCAATTAAAAGGCAATCTCAGATTTTAGGTTTCTTCTTGGCTTTACTTTTCTTCTTCTTTTGCCAGGGGAGATTTACTTTAAAGGTTTTGGGAGCAGCTTCTCCTAAGTCGGAATCTGAGTCAGAGTCAAAAACTTCACCCAAAGACATGGAAGTAGATGTAGAGGATGAACTATCCATATCAGATTTCTGTTGTTCGCTATTTTTTCCCGTTGCCTTCCCTTTCTCTGCTCCATGTCTTTGTTTGGTCGGGGTTTATTGTTGTTTAAGGAAAAGTTCTGCTTTTAATAAAGAGTCAATCTTTTCCTTCCTCTACTTGAATATAAGTCCTTCTGGAAAAATCCATCAGTACTGGACATTGTTCTTTTGAAGAAATGCTGTAATATTTCTGTATTGCTTCCTTTTCTTATGTATTTCATATGGAACATCTTTCAATATTTTTATCTCCTCTTCTTGAATTTTGACTGTTGTAGCTGTGGATGCTTTAAGTATTAAGTCTCTTGTTGATCTTTTTGCAAATTTCACAAAAATTTCACCTGGGAGATTATTTTTTTTAACAAACTCTGAATAGATTCTGTAAATCATATCAATATCTGCTTGTATTAATTCAGGTTTGTTATTAATCAAGGGGACCATTGCTTCACTTATGATTTCTCTTGTCTCATCCTTTTTCTTTGGCACCCCTTGAAATCTCAGGACATAGAGAGATCTTTCCACTTGTAGCTGTAATAGTTGTTGCTTTTCAGAAGCTCTTTCTTTTTCTGCAATGTCCATTCTCTGATCTATTTCTTTGGTCTTAATTTCAACCTTTTTCATCTTTTTGGCTGACTGATTTGGCTGTGGCTTCACAAATGCTGCTGCCAACGTGCCGGGAGCAGTGAAGGCCGCACACCTCAAGGGTGTCATCTGTCTGGTGCAAGTGCTTCAGCTTGTGGTGAAGGATGCTCTGGTGTCGGGAAGCACTGTCAGGACCACCTGGGATGCTGCCACCCTTGAGATGCAGTCCTTGCTTGAGACATGCCAGCGCCTGGCCGCCCATGTCTCGTGCAGCATCAAGAGGGAGGGGGAGGAGCCTGAACACCAGCTCACCCTGGATTTACCCATGATTGAGCACTTGGTGGAGCATAAGAGTGCGGTGCAGGATGTCATCTCCTCCATGACCACCCTGCACGGGGAAGAGGAATTCAGCATCAGTTCCATCGACAGGCTGACCCTCTCCCGAATGGTCTGTGTCCTGAAGCCCTTCCAGGACACCACTGATGATGTGCTGTGCACCCATATGGCCAGTCTGGGGCAAGTCATCCCCCTGAGTCAAGAGCTGGACCGAGTGCTGGCCTCCTCACTGCAGCCAGGACCCAAGGGGATGCCTGTCCTCCCACTAGTCGGGGCCTTGCCATGGCCACCAGGCTGCATCCACTCTCTGCAAGGAAGGAGAATACAGGCTGGCCTTTGCATGTGACCCTCAGATAAAAGGCAGCATTGCTCTCTGGATGCAATGGAGTGGACGTGCGAGCTCTGTAAAGACATGTGGAGGCTACAGGCCAGCAGACGTGGCTAGAGGGAACAGCGGGTGGGAGGAGGAGCTGTAGCCCGGCCCCTCTGCCTCAGGGAGCCCAACCAGGGCCTTGCTGCTGGTGGTCAGTGGTGAACTGGGAGGTCAGCCATTGGCAGGGCTACCAGGCATGTGATAGCAGAGGATTCAGTAGAGGTGATGGTGAGGGAGTATCTCACGGAGTCCCCTGAGCCCACCTCCCCCCGATCCCTTGGAGTACTGATCACACAAGGCTGCCATCTGGCTCAGCCTTTCTTACATGGCCACGCGTTTCCTTTCCGGCCCTCCCACCAGAGCCCAGAGCAAGTGGCTGTCCTCCCACCTGGGAGACATGCTCAGTTCCCTCCACTCCTGCCTGGACCCAGCCAGGGTTGACACGTTGGCCTCCCTCTGCTGGGCTACACTTTCTGGGCCTCACAGGGTAAGATCCAGGCATCCCATTGTCCCTTCCATGCCCCCCCCCATTCCTCCTCATCTCTGGGTGATCTGGCCTATGGCCTGCAGGTTGCGCCCTGGGTGCTTGAGTGGGAGAATGGCTGCCTCTGCCGGGTGGGGGTGGGCTCTCTCGCCCAACACCTTCCTCGTGAAACAACATCGACCTCATAACACAACACCTCCCTCATGACCAATGTAAATGAAAAACTCTGATTTCCACTGGCCTGGTCGGGCTGGGGTGTCCGCCAAACTGTAGTGGGCTAACTTTGGGGAGCCCCTGGGAAGCCTCTTGTCACGGTTGCCTTTCTGTCCTTCGGAACCAGCCTTTGGAGACTGGAGGCTGCAAGCATATGGGGGGTGCTTACTTGCTGGGGGGGGGGGACTGCCCAGGTGAAGCTTCCCTCGGGAGGGTTGGCCCTTGTTAGTATTTGGATGGGAGACCACCAGTGAAGTCGAGGGTTGCTACACAGAGGCAGGCCATGGCCAACCACTTCTGAGCATCTCTTAGGGTTCCCAAGTACCTACCTTCGATCTGGCTGGGGACACATGCTTCCCCACCAGAAGATTCTTGCTTGGAACACAGGCGCTGCACTATTCTATCGCCCAGACATGACGTAGGCACATAGCTGGGTGACGCTCTGGTAATGAGACTGGAAACTTGATGGTACCATCGAGTTTCCAACCCCATTGCTAGAGCGTCGCCCGGCTACGTGTTTACGTCCCATCTGGGCGATGGAATAGTGCAGCGCCTGTGTTTTCCCCGCAGGAATGGTCCCACGAAGAACTATACATCCCCCGCCAAATTAAGGTAAGTACTTGGGAGCCCTGGCCTCTCTTGCCATGAAAAGCCTGTGGGGTCACTTTAAGTTGGCTGCGACTTGGCAGCACTTTTACACACAGACACACACACATATCCCTTTCGCATCTGTTGGGACTCAGTGGTTCCCTCTCCTCCATTGTATCCTCACAGCACCCCTGTGAGGTAGGTTAGACTGAGCCTGTGTGACTGGCCCAAGGTCACTCAGCAAGCTTCCATGGCAGAGGTGGGATTGGAACCTGGGTCTCCAGGACCCCTCTGAACTACTAAACCACGTGGGCTCTTCCATTTAGCTATCATTATTGACAGACAGCCACCTGGCCTCTATGACTTTTTGTAATTCCCTTCAAAACCAATTTAAAAACCCTGGAAGAAAAGGGAGGGGCAATTTTATAAAGAATCCTGCCTAAAAGGCACCTACTCCAGCTTCTTGGAGAGGTGTTTTTGGAAAGGGCTGGGCTGTTGAGCTGTTAAGTGTGTGGACTCTAATCTGGGAGAACCGGGTTTGATTCCCCACTCCTCCACCTGCACCTGCTGATGTGACCTTGGGTCAGTCACAAGCTCTGGCACAGCTGTCCTTGAAAAAGAGCAGTTTGTGTGAGAGTTCTCTCAGCCCCACCCACCTCACAGGGTGTCTGTCGTGGGGAGGGGAAGGGAAAGGAGTTTGTAAGCCGCTCTGAGACTCCAAGTGAAGGGCGGGGGTATAAATCCAATCTCCTCCTCCTCCTCCTCTTCTTCTTCTTCTTCTTCATCATCATCATCATCATCTTCATCTTCATCATCTTCATCCCATTAACAGGCTGTTTTATATTTATTCTATTTGTTTTATACTATTTATTTAGTCACCTTTCACCAGTTTGGGAAGAAGAAGCATATTCAACCATTCCTCTCTCCCTCTTTTTATTCACATAACCACCCTGTGAGATCGATTGGTGTGGCTGGCCCAAGTTCACCTGGCAAGTTTCCGTGGTAGGAGTTTGCCATGGGTCCTATGATCTATGGTGCTACTGGAGTTGGATTTTTAAATTAGTTACAATGATAACACGGCAGCCACTTTACCATGGGGCTACCCCTGGCCACTAAGCTTACGTTAAAGTTCCACCACGTCATCCCAGCCCTTCCTACTCAGCCGGGATCTGGTGGCCAGGAAGATATTTGTCCCCACACCTCGGCTGGCAGGCTTTGAAACCTGACCACAATCCTGCATCTGAAGTGGGCCCATAGCCACGGTGGGGTACAGCGGGGCAGTGCCCCATCTCATGAGCCCCAGCCCAGCCCGGGAGCCTGAGAGGATGCCAGCCAGACCCCCCCCCCTGTACCACCACCACAATCATTTCCTAGTGGGCAGTCGCTGTGGCCAGCTCTTTCTGTTTCAGCTTCCTCTCCTTCCTCCTTCCTTAAGCCTAGCCTCCTTTTTGGTTGGGTCCTCCTAAGGACCTCCTCTCCTTCCTGTTTCCCACAATCCACCTGAATCTTGCTGAAGTGATTCTTTACATTTGCTCACCTTGTTGCCCCCCCTAACCCAGTAAGCACCTCTGTTTTTTGCAATGTCCAGCCTCTATGGGGTGGAATAGCTAAAGGATTAAAATAGGAATCAATTGGGAAAATTAAGGAGCACCTTGAGCCATGGCAGATTTATGCCTTCCCTTCCTGTTTCCCACGAGGAAACCCTCTTCCTGCTGCGTGCTGAGTGGGTTGTGCTGAGCAGAGCGCGCTTTCAGAGCGGCTGGAGGTACCTGGTGGGGAAGTTGCCAGTTCCAAAGATCACAAATCAGATCACCGCTAATTAGATCAGAAAACGATCTCATTACTGATCTAACTAAGTTCTCCACTCCCCTATCCCAACACCACAGCCCCCGCCCCACCACCCCAAAATTTCTGGCTACGGGGCTGGTTTGAAGGAATTGAAAAGCAAGCTGTTAACCTTCCCAAAGTGGTTCCCATGTATAAAATGCAACGGAGACTTGGCTTGCCTGGTCTGGGTAACATATTCCTCTCCTCAGTGGCATATCTCTTTGCTCTGTCGCTAGCACCAGTTTGTTGGATTGCTTCATGTAATCTGGCTTCTTTTTCAAACAGTAACTTGTTCCTGATGTAATTACCATGATAAAGCTCTGTGGCATGACGGATGATCCTTAACTGTGCTGTCGCTGCTAACTTCAGACAAGAGGATATTTCACTGGGTGCATTCACGGCAGTCAACAGTAAACAATGTCGGGGGAAGCTGGATGGGGCTGTCTTCTCATGCACATGTGCACACCACACAGTTGGCCTGGGTTGTTTTGCACAAGGGGGCAGCATATTTATCTGTCCATCATCAGGAAGAACTCTGGGAGTCAAATCGCTTTTATTTTTCAGGACCGCTAGGCATGTTGACCATTTACCAAGCAGCAACATAACTGCAAAAAACCACTACAAGTTCAATAGTTGTAACATCTGGCAATTATATTTGAATTTCTTTTCTCTGCTGTAGTGCCCCACTTTTACAAATAAATGCACATGAAGTTGCCTTATACAGAATCAGACCCGTAATCCATCAAAGTCAGTCTTGTCTATTCAGACTAGCAGTCCCAGGCAGGGTCTTTCACACCAAGATCACACACCACCTACTTACTGCCAGGTCTTTTTAGCTGGAGATGCTGGGGATTGAACCTGGGAATTTCTGCATGCCAAGCAGATGCTCTACCACTAAGCCACACACCCCTCAGTTACTTTACACAGGGTAGATCAAGATGGGTCGCCGTGTTAGTCTGTCTGTAGCAGCAGAAAAGTGCAAGAGTCCAGTAGCACCTTAAAGACTAATGAAATATGTGGCAGGGGAGGAGCTTTTGTGAGTCAGATATCTATCTGGAGAAGTGAGCAGTGGTTCACGAAAGCTCATGCCCTGCTACATATTTTGTTTGTCTTTAAGGTGCTCCGGGACTCTTGCTCCGGGTGCTCCGGGACATAGGGTAATTTAACATTTACAAAAATGCTATCCAACAGCTTTCATTTAAGAATCAGGTATTAAGGAGACTTCCGGTCTATGGTGGCGCATTGAGCAGTCGCACCTCCCGGACCTCCCGGGGGTGAAGCTGCACACCGGCAGAAAGGGGGGGTGAGGCATTGCACCCCTCCCCAGGGGCATGGCGAAAAGCTCCTGGCCAAGGGACTCTCTAGAGGTCACCTCTTTGCCAGCGCAATGCTGGGAAATTGAGGCACTTCTCTGTCCCCATGGTCCTTCTGCTGAGTGTCCATATGGAATTAGTGGCGCTGACTGGGACAAGCATTGAGTGGTTAAAACTGAAGGCAAAGTGAGGTTGGATGACCAAATATGAACATGAGTCAGAATAGAGCAGTTTTACTAAACTAAAAGAAAACTCCCCCACCCCATGGACCAGAGAGTAAAGCGAGTGGAGGGAGGGGCCCCTCCGGGAGGGGCCCCTCCCATGCGCATAAACTTCTAAGAGAGTGCGGGAGGGGGGAGCAGAAGAAAAAGTGGTAAAAACTGTTGGAAAGACTTACCAAGGCGTGTACGAGCGTGTGAGCGCATATTCAGAGACTTTTAAAAGTTTGCCGAAAGTAAACAACCGATAAAGATGGCGGGGAAGAGGACGGAGAAGGAGAAACTTTTAAAAACGAAACTAGCAGAGAGCCCATGACCGGAAGGAACCACCAAGTTGGCTAAAACTATGACAGAGTCCCTGCGCCCCCTGCTGGAGCAGATGAATAACCTCAAGGAGCAGCTGTCAAAAATGAATGAATGTATCACTACACAGCAGACACAAATCAGCGAGACTTTAAAAATCACGGAACAAACAGCTGAGAAAGTGAAAGAGGGTGACGCCACTGCTCAAAGGGACTCCCCATACATAAAGAAGAAAAATCTGCCTGGGGAAATTGTAATGAGATTCTCGAAGAGACATTTGAGGGATTGTATCCTAAGAGTGACAGCGGGGACACCCTTGAAAATTGGGGACAATACCATTCGAATACTGAAAGGTATCCCATTTGAAATAAGACAACGGAGAAAGAAAAACAAATGTTTAATTCTTTTTCTTCAAACCAACGCAATCAGCTACAGGGGTTATATCCAGAGGGCGTAACCTTCAAACTTCAGGATAAAAAAACAAAAGATTGACTCTGTTTCCAAAGCTCGGGACTTTTTGAGAATCCAGCTGGGTGAGCCAGAGGAGGTGGATAAAGAGGAAAAGGACAGTGTCCGGTGGTGAGCTGGACTCGGGATCTTCTGGAGAGGACTCTCTGTCTGAGAAGGGGGCAGCGGCGCCTAAAAGTCCTTACAAAGTGTGGAAGAGACAAGATAAGAAAAAGTGAAGATTGAAGGACTCTGAATTGTGTCTTTGATAATAATGTTTTTAATATTGAGATGCTGAGGGGTCTTTTTACAACACTTAAATTTAAGATCTAAAAGGTATAAAAGCAAGTCTGACTAAGTTCATAAAATGTAACGTTTCAAGAGATGGCATTGTATGCAAGCAATTTGAGGATCTCCTCTCTTGGGATTTTAGTCAGTAGTGGTTATCTTTTCTTTCTCCCTAAATGTAGTACCCCCCCTTTTTTCATTGTAGTTTTGTAGTCTTTATAAAAATGAATTTAAAAAATCCCCTTCGGGGGGCCAAAAAAAAAGAAGGAAAAAAATTATCAGGTATTAAGAATATGGTCGTAGCAAGTGCTGTCAAGTGGTAGCCAATTTATGGCAACCTCATAGAGTTTTCGAGGCAAGAGACAGAGGTGGTTTGCCATTTGTCTGCCTCTGCATAGCAACCCTGGTCTTCCCAGGGATATTTATTTATTTGTTTATTTAATTGGATTTATATCCCGCCCTACCTCGAAGGCTCAGGGCAGCTGACAAGGGCACAATGTGCCAAGATTATAACAATAAAACGCAAGTATAAAACAGTAAAATACAGTAAAATACAATAACAAATTTACAATACAAATTTAAACAATGGGTAGATCTTAAACCCAATGGTAGCTTCCTGAAATCTATCATCCACTTCATGCCAGGGGCGCCTCGCCCCCCCAGTGGGATCCAGACAATCGTGGTGATAGTACGACGGTGCATAGAAGGCATAGTAGTGGCGAGCCTGCATAGCAGGGATGAGCCTGCATAGCTTCCAAGATCTGATGAGAGCATAGCTGCAATATTTCAGACCTTTGTTGGATGGTGCCATAGAAAACCCAGGAGAATGGAATGGGTTCTGCACTCTAGAAGGATCTGAAATGAGGGCAGGCAGCTCTCGGGAAGCTGGTCCACCTCACTGGCAGTTTCTTCCCAAGGTTTCTATTGTTCATCAATACTCGTACTCTAAGATCCCTTAATGGCAGATTGAACCTGGAACTTCTAGCAGGCAGGACATGTGGGGTTGGTGCACCCACAGCCCCTCCCCTGCGTGGGCCCCTCCATGGGTCAAACAGATCAGGGAGGTCAGACAAAAATGACATGGAACAAATAAAAGCCAGAACAGAAAAGCATGCAGAGAAGCAACGGGAGAGCCATTGGAGGGTGTGCCATGTGAATGTTTTGCTGGACTTGAATGGCCCAGGCTAGCCCAATGTCCTCAGATCTTGGAAGATAAGTAGGGTTGGCCCTGGTTGGGGCTTGGGTGGGAGACCACAAGGGCGTCCAGGGCTGCCCCACAGAGGCAGGCAATGGCAAACCGCCTCCGAATGTCTTTTGACTTGAAACCTCTATGGAGGTCGCCATAAGCCAGCTGTGACTTGACAGCACTTCCCAACACCATCTGGTGTAAAAAAAATGGGGGTCGATCCAAGAGTCAAAGCCAGAGCTGTGACTTCTACAGAGACACAACAGACAGTCTCCTCTGTGACACAACACAGTTTTCTACTGAGCCAATCCTATCAGGTATTGTTGTCAGCAAGCTGCCAATGGTTCTTTCCTATGTACATAGCATGTCTGTTAACCCCCCCCCCTTCTGCATATGCTCAGCCTGTCATGCGCATACAGTCATAGCCTTTCATGCGAACATCCTCCCCTTCCTCCAGCATTCCTTTCTATGAACGCTACTCTCGCTTTGATGTAATGCTATCTTGCCAAGGTCACAGGTGGAAGAGTACAGATTGCTTTGCTTTCATTATAATGAGCAACAGCGTGGGAATAGTAGAATTGTTTATCTTTTAGGAACTGTTGCTTTTCAGGGTCTTGGGCACGAACTGAGCGGGAACCGCAGTTATTGGCTAAGGATATTTTGAACCTGCTGTATCATACCTTGCAACGCACGTTTCGTTATTCTGAACAGAGAATCTGTTCTAAGTACTTCATGGCTTCAATAAAGTAAAACCTTCTTGCAAGTGTGTACTTCATTGCCTGCTGTGGGGTCTGACAATCGTCTACTCGGACAGACTTCCAGGGTCTTTGAGACAATCTGCTAGCTGAGGCAGCTGGGACGGGTCAGGGACTGAGATTGGTACCTTTTGGACATTCCACTTTACAGCTGGGAATGCTGTGTTCAGGGTGGCATTATTCAATTAACACTCCATGCAACACACTCATGTGCTGGATGGACCTGGGAAAGGGGGGGGGACATTAGGAATGGTAACTTGCAGAATGGCCTTGGGCCAGTCACAGGGTTGTTGTGAGGGAAAACTGGAAGAAAGGAGAACCATGGCCCCTGCCACACGTGGGGAAAAAGAATGGGCAAAGTGCGGCTTTTTAAAGCCGCACCAAAAGAAACATGCAGCGGCGGGATCACATAGATCCCCTGAGCTGCTGCGCAGTTCCTCCAAGGCACGATCAGATGCCGGGGGGAAGCTATGGAAGGGGGAGAGAGGCTGCTGAACTGCGCATGTGTGAGCAAGCGCAGTTTGGCCGGGAGCCTGGGTTGCTCCAGAAGACGAGCGCGCCGGCGATCTGACGGCCGTGCTTGCTGCGGCTTATCCAGTAAGTCCTCCTCTGGGGGTGGTTATTTTTCCATGCGCATTTTCGGCCTGAAGGGCCGGATCGGGGATGGGTGCACGCCGATTCCCAGATGTTGCAGTGTGCTCGCGCCCAATTGCTCTGCCCCCGATCCGTCCCTCTCCCGGGCCAAAACCTCTTGTGTGACCGGGGCCCATGTAAACTACTTTGGGTCCTCATTGGGTAGAACAGCAAGTTATGAATGGCTATAGATACATATCCTCCTCTGACCCTCAAACTGTACATTACACCTGCTCCCACACCTGAAACAGATAATGACCCCAGAATAAATAATCATACATTCAATGTGTGTGAGAGAAACAAAATGGACAGAGATATTTTCGGAGGAAAGAGGCATTGGTGAGAAATCAAAATCGTCGCAATAATCCATTGCTGACTACTTCTTGGAATGACAGTGCAAATCCCCTCCATTGGGATGGGAGACCTCAGGAGAGGGGAGATATTCTGAGCTAAAGGAATGTACTGGGGCACAGCATCCAAAGAAATTCTATAAATCCCAAAGCCATGAATAGGAAATTTAAAAGAGCAGCTTCACTTAATCTTATCTTTCCTGGACAGTTTCTGTGTTCCTGATGTAATTATAGTGATAAAACAATGTGACAAAAACACTGGCTTCTATCACAGTATCACTGTTGTTGACTCGGATGACAGGGTAATCATTTTCCTAGAGACCTTTTATTTTTTTTCCCTCTTCCAAGTGAGCGTATATGTTTAAATGCTGGGGCAAAATCGCCCTGATAAATTGCATTATCCACATTCTCAGAGTCCTTACATTTTATCTGTTTTATGCATGAGTTGCTCTTAGGGTAGGAATTTACATTTTGGGCCCTGCAGATGGCTTGTGTATGTGCTGGGGGAGAGAGTTTCTCTCTAGCCCTTGTGTAGGAATTTGATCTTGTGTTTTCCAGATTTGATCAATAAACTTGGTTCTATGAAGCAGCCGGCCCTAATGGACTCTGATACAAGTCATTGAGTGAGAGGGACTCGGTAATGCGGGATTCACTCCCCGCTTCCACTTCACTGAATGAGGGACGGGCGGAAAGCACAAATCTTCTCCTGCCAGAGATTGGTCCACACAGGAACACAAAGGTCACCAGCCATTCTGAGCCTGTGGGCACCTTTAGGATTCAGTTTGGTGGGTGCAGCCACAAAATGGCCACCGCAGGAGGCAGAGCCCAAGTTCAAAGGAGAAGAGGGGTAATTAAAAACACACGTTGAGATAGAGGAATGATCGGGGTCATTTCCTGCAGGAGCACACAGGAGCGGAGCTCCGGCAGTAAAGAGCCCAGGGGGCAGGGACATGCAACAAGCCCCACCCCCTGCTCCCAGCAGCCCTCAGTCAGAGCAGGAAGCAGTCAGGTAAGGTGCAGAGCTCCCCCCGGTCCAAGACAGTTCAGTGGCACCTTTAAGACCAAGTTTTATTCAGGTACAAGATCTCCCTCCTCTGTGAGGGCAGATCTGCACATCCCCCCCCCCCCACAATAGCTAGCAATCCAAAACAGTCCAGGCGAGCCTGAACGGTTGGTGTTGCCTTCTGACACACTTCCGGTGATGTCAGGGGGTGTGGCATAGGCAAATGTTATGCTAATGAGCTCCTGCACCTCTTTTTCTATGAAATGACCCCTGGGAATGATGGAGAATAAAACCCACATTGTGGTGGCAGCTGCCCCTGAAACCATGTTATCTTCACCGGCATAGCTGAGGAAGATTCTGTATCATGCCCATTTTAGGACATGTGCTGCTGAAGCAAAGCCTATAGCTGATGAAGAAGATCAGCTCTCTAGTGGCCAGTCAGAAGCCCTGCTAGGAAAGAGCCCCAACTGACTTCACCCACTTCCTAAAACTCTTCGTTGGCACCACGAAAGGTGTCGGCTGGCACCACGGCATTCACAAGCCCCACTTTGGAGACCCCTGCAATAACTTCTGCCAGTCACCCAGCCTTCTGTCTACATTTAGCTGTAATGACTACTGGGCAACACACGTTTATTGCACACTCCCCTCTCCTGGCCAGCCACTGAGGGTTGGGACAGGTGGATGGGTTGATACTTCCAGTCGCAGCACTGTACTATACTGGCTCTCAAGATGTTGTACCCTGTCCAAGGGTCAAGTTAGAGGCTGGAGTTGAACCCAAGCCTCCAAGAACATTGCTTTCACTCTTGTAAAGCTCAGTGCTCTTGCACTACCAAATCAACATCCTGCACTACCAACTGCAGCCAGTCCTGCCCACTATACTGTGCCACTGCTAGGAACTGGTCCAGCCCCATCCAGCAAACCCATCAGGCAGAGACAGATCAATTTCCCAAACTGTGAATTGTGTTGGTCCACTATTTCTGTCTCTATGGGTGTTCTCACAATTCAAATTCCACTGTGAACCCCAAAGCAATCATAGAATCACAGAGTTGGAAGGGGTCCTACAGGCCATCTAGTCCAACCCTCTGCCAGGGGAGTGCAGACTTTAATCTGAGAGAACTGGGTTTGATTCCCCACTCCTCCACTTGCAGCTGCTGGTGTGACCTCAGGTTAGTCATAAGTTCTTGAGAGAGCTCTCTCAGCCCCACCTACCTCACGGGGTGATTGTTGTGGGGAGGAGAAGGGAAAGGAGATTGTAAGCTGCTCTGAGACTCCTTCGGGTAGTGAAGGGCACGGTACCAGAAATCCCTCCCACTAAACTGACTAAAAGTAACAGAAGCTTTATTTGTGGGACTAACAAATTAGATAGGAAAGAGAAGATATAAATCTGGTTGTCTTGGGGGGGGGGGGAGAAACTGTTCTAAAAGAAAAGCCCAAGAATAGCATTCTGCAGACAGAGAAAGAGAAGCCCCTTTGGAAAGAGGGCACTCCCCCTACAGTCCTGTCTAGCTAGAGCTTCCCACTCCCTGCAGGAACTTCTTTCCTTTTCTTCTTTGTACACGAGACACTGCTGTATTCCAACAAGCATGGACTTTGAGAATGTTTTGATTTGGAAATGAATATGCCTGCCTCTCTGACACATGCCCAAAATGGCTTCCCCAAAAAAGATTAAAATCATTTAAAATAATTACAATTTTTTTAAAAAAATTAAACCCTGCCCATAGGAATGATTAAATGATAAGAATGATAGGGTTCTTCAGGTATCTGAGGAAGTGTGCACGCACACGGAAGCTTATACCCAGAATTAAACTTTGTTGGTCTTAAAGGTTCCCCTGGACTCAAACTTTGTTCTATTGCTTCAAGCCAACGCAGCTGCCTTCATGGAAGGCACTACATTAAGCCACATGGAATGGAACTCCATCAGCCTCACGGAGTACCTGAAGACGTGTGCATTCACACAAAAGACTATACCCAGAATTAAGTTTTGTTGGTCTTACAGGTGCCACTGGACTCGGACTTCGTTCTTCCATGGAAAATTGTATTGGAAACATTCCATTGGAAGAGGCACTTAAGTTGGAGGAAGGCTGGATGGTTCCATCCCACTGAATTGACTTATTTGATCAGACAAGAATTCAGATTCAAATGGCTTTTGGAATGAATTATACATCATTCCTACTGATCTCTGGACTACAGTGATGTTCCTTTGGAGGAAACGGCAGCTTCAGAGGGTGGGGGCTTCATAGTACCACACCACAGCTGAGGTCCTTCCCCTCCTGAAATTCCACCCTCCCCAGGCTCCCCCCCCCAATCTCCAGGACTTTCTCACCCTGCAGCTGGCAACCCCATTTTTACTCTTCTTTCTGCACCATGTGCCTTAGCTGAAGTCTAAACTCTGCAGCAGAGATGCCGTAACAAGCCAATTATTTCTTGTATTCCAGTGCCTTCGTCCCTGGACAGTAACCAGCTATTCAAGAGAGAGGCAGGTTGATTTCCAAGCCAGCCTTTTATCAAAATGCATCTCGCACTCTCCATCCTCCTTTGATCCACTGCAGTTCTGAGAACTGCTCGAAACAGGGTAGATAACTAGAGTTTCAGCCAGAGGTTGGTTGGGTGGGGGGAGGGAATCCTCTCTGACTATTAGTCGGCTCAAACAATAGATGCCACCTGCCTCTGGTGAGCAGGGTACTGAAAATTCAAAAAATATGTTTTTGTTTGTCAAGGCCATAGTGTGGTGGTGAAGAAAGAGGGATGAGCAGGGGTCGTTTCGTAGAAAAAGAGCTAGGGGAACTCATTAGCATAACTCATTAGCATATGCCACACCCCCTGACATCACCGGAAGTGTGTCATAAGGCCACACTCCTGACATCACCGGAAGTGTGTCATAAGGCCACACACCCCGCCCCCAACGGTCCCGGCCGCCGCCACCGCCGGCATTGCAGCTCCACTGCCGAGCCCCATGAGGGGCCCGGCGGTGGACCTGCAAGGCTGGCGGGAGTGCAAGGAAGCCCCGCATAGGCCCTCCCTGGCCCCAGGCAGGCAGGGGTGGGGAGAGGCAGGGAGGAAGCAACTTACCCTCCCTCTTCTCCTGCCTCCTCCTGGCTGAATGAGGGCCGGAAGCGGGGCAGCCGGAAGCAGGGGGCGGGGCTTCGTCATGTGCCCCGCCCCCGTACCTCACCCGGGGGAACTGCGATCCCCGCGATCCCCCCCGAAATGACCTCTGGGGATGAGGCATGTAAACACTAATCAGGCTGATGCTGATGGGAAATCCCCCATGTAGTCTGATTCATTCCCCAATTAAGTGGGCAGCCGTTGTGGCTCAAGGACAGATCCATGGAGGATAACTCTATCAATGGCTACTAGCCATGGTGGCTGAGGGGAACCTCCACATTCAGAAGCACTAAGCTTCTGGATCCCAGAGCCAGGAGGCAACATCAGGGGAAGCCCTTGGCCTCTATGCCCTCTTGTTGGCCCTCCAGGATTAATTGGTAGGCCACCTTGTAAGACAGGAGGCTGGACTAGAAGGACCATTGGTCTGATCCAGCAGGGCTCTTCTTATGTCCTTATGACAGATCAGCCTCAAATGCTTCCTGACAAGGAGCTGGGTAGCTGTAGCCATTTGCCATGTGAGCTGGGAGAGTGTGGGGGTGGGGCATAGCGAGAGGATGGCTCAGTATTGCAATGCAGGGGATAAAAGCTTGACTTCTCCTTTAGCGTGGGCTGTAATCCTATTAGAGGGATTAGTCTGTTGTCCTAGGGTATCTGATTGTGGTTAGAACTCATTTAGGTCAACAGTGAGGAAATTTACACACATGGGGGCTGGAAACCAAGCAAAAGTATAATTTATTTGCATGCACTTGCCAGGGGGAGAGAGAGAGAGAGAGAGAGAATGTCTCCATTCAGACTTCCATTGATTACATCCTTGCTCTTTAATGCTTTTTCATATTCATTGAACTGAACCCTCATGTAAATGAATTCCCCCCCCCCCCGCCTCTGTCCTTAGTACAGCAGATGTTGGGAAACAGTGCCGGCGCACAACCGAAGGTATTTCCGGCCCTTGAAAAGATGAAATTTTAAAAGGCATTGAAATGCATTCCTTTGACGTTGGATAGATGGGGAGGAGGAGGAAGAGTGCTGCTACATTGGCGTGCAGGAAGAAAAAAAGAAAACCTCAAAAACTTCCCCCCCTGTGCATGAGAGATACAGCGGGTTAAGATGTTATGAAAATGCCAGCCCTCCACCACAGCCCCCAATCAGCTTAATCCCTACGTCTGTTGATTATCAGCCATGTTATAATTTAATTTGAGCCCTTTCTATTTAGGAACACTTTGCAAAGGAGAGGCGTGCGCAGAGAGCCGGCCTGCGGCAGAACGGGCAGCTCAAGTGGCTCTTTGGCCAGGCGTTTTAGCCGGGCAGTTGATTAAACACAAGAGGATTTTATTGTCTTCCCTTTCATCTGGAAAGCAGTCCAGCGCTTCTGTGTCTGGAGAGCTGGAGAGCTGCACAGTGAGTTCCACAAGCCCAAGTCTAAGGGACAGTCTTGACGAAGATCGTACATATTTTTGTCCATAAAATTCAAATGGCAGGCTTGTGCAGCCTCAGTTTTCTTTGAAGAAAGGGAGCGTCTGTGTTGTCTGCCATGAAGTTGCTTCTGATATATGATGACCCTATGAATTTGTTGTTGTTATTCAGTTGCACAGTCGTGTCCGACTCTTCGCGACCCCATGGACCAGATCACACCAGGCCTTCCTGTCTTCCGCCATCCTCTGAAGTTGGCTCAATTTCATGTTCGTTGCATCGATGACACTGTCTAACCATCTCATCCTTTGCCGTCCCCGTCTTCTTTGACCTTCAATCTTTCCCAGCATCAGGGTCTTCTTCTCCAGTGAGTGCTCCCTTCTCATTTGGTGGCCAAAGTATTTGAGCTTCAGTTTCATTATCTGGCCTTCCAGGGAACAGTCAGGGTTGATTTCTTTTAGGATTGACTGATTTGATCTTCTTGCAGTCCAAGGGACTCTCAAGAGTCTTCTCCAGCACCACAGTTCACTGACCTCCAAAATGTCCTATGGCCATTCACACTCAGGCCTTGCAAATGGAGGGCCTTTGTGGCTTCCTTTCCTGAGTCCATTCATCTCGTGTTGGGTCTTCCTCTTTTCCTGATTCCTAGCATTATCATCTTTTCCACTGTCTTCTCATGATGTAACCAAAGCTTGATTGCCTCCGTTTAGTCATATTAGCTTTTAGGGAGAATTCAGGCTTCACTTGATGTAGAACCCACATATTTCTTTTTGGCAGTCCATGGTGTCTGCACAACTCTCCTCCAACACCACACTTCAAATGAATCAATTTTTTCCCCTGTCAGCTTTCTTCACAGTCCAACTTTCACATCCAGGGCTATTTTGGGGCAGGAACGCGCAGGAATGGAGTTCTGGCTGGCTCCCGAGTTGGCCACGCCCAGCAGGAACTCATTAGCATAATAGGCCACACCCACAGCAGAAACTCATTAGGATTGGCTACATTAGGGGTGTGTGGTCTAACATGCAAAGGAGTTCCTGCTACAAAAAAAGCCCTGGGTTTTGACAACAAACAAGGTAAACAGAATAAGAAGCAAAAGGTGGGTGTGGCTGGATGACCACACTTCTGGTAGCATGGGGGTGCGGCCTAATGTGCCAATGAGCTGTGCTGTCAGGGGTGTGGCCTAATATGCTAATGAGTTTCTGCTGTTGGGTATGGCCTATTATGCTAATGAGTTCCTGCTGGGCTTTTTCTACAAAAAGAGCCCTCCATACACAGTAGAGGGGAATAGTATGAATTATCTTGAACTTGGTCACCAGCAACTCATCCGTAGACTTTAGGATCTTTTCTGGCCCCTTCATGGCTGCCCTTCCCAGTCTCAATCTCCTTCTCGTTCCTTGTCTGCAGACTCCCTTTTGGCTGACGATGGAGCCAAGGAACAGAAAATCCTTGACAATTTCAATTCCTTCATTGTCAGGGGAGAAAGGGGCCTTTTAAAGAGAAAGGGACTACTGCTGTTCAAAGCTGGGCTTTCTGTATCCATATTAACCAAGTGTATTTTTAAAGGATCTTTTTTTCCTCTTTGTGTCCCTGTAAGGAGAGAACAGGGACCTCGGTCACAAAGTTTCAAATAGCAAAAACAAGTGGTGTGAAAAGTTGATTTCCCCACATAGTCCCAAAGTCAATTTATGAGATTATTTGGAAAACACATCAGGGAGGATCTTCAAGGAGACAGTGGAAGTGCCTTTGCTAGAAGACTGCGTGTGCATCATGGGTCATCAACTGGATGTGCTGAAAGCATTCCCTCAAGTTGAAAGTACTAAGTACTCTTAGCAAACCTATTTCATGTTGGCAGTAAGATGGAAGAGGAAGGGGATCTGGTATGCTGCTCTGAGCACTATGTAGGAAAGGCAAGATAAAAAAACATGATAGATAAAAAGAGCCTGCTGGATTGGACTGAGGGCCAGTTTATCTACTATCCTGTTTTGTACACTGGCTAACCAGGTACCTCACAGGAGCCCTCAGACAAATGAACTTAAGAGCTGTTCCATCAATTGACATCTAAGACACATTGCTTCTGACCAAGGAGGTTCTGTGGATCCAGGGACAGATCTATTTCCCATGGATTTGTTTAGGTACATCTTCAATAAGAAACAGAGAAGGTTCTTCCAAGGAACGGTGGATGAATGACCAGATGGTGATGAGAAAGGGTGGGGATGGTTTTTGGAATGAGAACTGCTAGCTGCAACAGTCACCTGGAAGTCTCTTATCATGCAAAGCCCCCACTGGAGTACATATTCCCCCTATTTAGAGATCCCTTCATGATGATAACCATTTATTCTGGTGGGAATGGTTATATCCTAGCCCACTATTTGCTAATTATTGTGCTGAAGTATCTTTGTTAAAGAAGCTTTTATGCTGCCAGATACCAGTTCTTTCTGTAACACCTTGTGGAGCTTTGGTGACCCCCAGTGACTAGTTTAGTGTGTGTGCATGTGTGTGCAAACATGTGCTTTGCATGGACTGGCAGATCTGATGTTTTCCCCACTGCTGCCTTTTACTTCTCTGAACAAAATCCTGGACGTGAGCATCACATTAGTGATGTTTTGACAATTCACACACAAAAGGAAACCTTTGAGGCCAAGACTTTTGGGGATGTGGCTTTAAAAGCAGAGACATACAGGAGCCAAAACAAATAGCTGCTTCCATCACAGGTAATAAGGGGGACCTTCTGAAGGCACTCTTTTGATGGTCCTTTCCTCAGGGAGAGACAAGCACAGCTTTTGAAATGCACACAAGGATCACAAAGCCATGCAGGCAGGGAAATGTTGTACCTTATAGATCCCTGGAATGTAAGGTGATGAATTAGCAGTTGAACCGCTGTTTTTCACAAGCAACAAGGGAGCCAGATGCTGAAAAGGGAGATCTGCAGGAATTTTTCAAAATAAAAAAAAATGCAGTTTAACCCCTCCCCAAAAAAAAAGAAAAAAAGGGGGGGGGGAAACAGAAAAACAACCTATGCACCTTAACTTTAAAAAAAAAATGCCACGATTTTGCAAGATTACTGCATTTCATTATTTGGTGGTCTATGTATCTCCTGTAGCCAGGCTATTTACAAATGAAGTAATGATAGGGGAGAGAAAACAGAGGTAGCTGTGGGGGGGGGGGTGAGAAGAGGAGAATGTAGCAGTGGAGAGGAGGGAGAGAGGAGGGGCTGTGGAAGGAGAAAGCCGTGGCAGGAGAAGTGGGGGTCGTGGGGGTTGGGATCTCCCCTCCCACGAGTCCTCAGAGGTCCCCCTTTCATATGCATAAAATAGCAATTTAAAGGTAAAGGTTTCCCTTGCTCGAAAGCCAGTCGAATCCGACTCTAGGGTTGCGGTGCTGATCTCCGTTTCAAAGCCGAAGAGCCAGCGCTGTCTGAAGACGTTTCCGTGGTCATGTGGCCGGCACGGCTAAACACCAAGGCACACGGAACGCTGTTACCTTCCCACCGAAGTGGTCCCTATTTATCTACTTGCTATTTCTTGCTTTCGAACTGCTAGGTTGGCAGGAGCTGGAACTAGAGACAGGAGCTCACTCCGTCATGTGGCACACTCGGGTCTCGAACTGCTGAACTACTGACCTTCCACAGCCTGCAGTTCAGCATCTTAACCACTGTGTTCTTGAATTCCATGAGAACTCAGGTTCTTTTGGAAAGTTCTATCTTTTTATGCTTTCTCCACAGTTGGGATGATGCTGGAGTCATAACTGCTCTGTCACCCTATTAGCAACATATGAGGGAAATGTACGTCGGGACTCTCAGTATGGACATCTGATCTTGGCAGGTGTGCGAGAGGCCTTTTTTTTCTGATATGGAGTGCCACTGGGGCACTATCACTCCACTGAGCAACATTTATTAATTAAAATATTTATAACCTACCTTTCTCTTCCTGGCTCAGGTTTGAAGCCTTCCTCCAATCTCTCCTCCCCCCCCCCCCACACCCCCCCACTCGACCTCCCCCCCTTGTCCTCCCCCCCCGCTCCGAAGTGAGACCCGAGCGGCTTGCCGTTCGGGCCTCGCTGCTCTCTCCCCCCCCCCACCGGCTCTGAAGCGAGGTCTGAGCGGCTTGCCGCTCGGGCCTCGCTGCTCTCTTCCTCCCCCGAAGCGGCGGCAGCGGTGAGGGAGTTCGCAGAGCATTCCCTGCGCATGCGCAGGGGACGCTCTGTCACTTTTGGGGGGATTTAAGTATCCCCCCGATATTTTTTCCGAGTTTTTAGTGTGCACAAAAATCTCCCTCCCCCCCAGGTGCCCCCGATGCGCGGATTTAGGTATCCGGACGCACAGGGGCGACTTCGCTATTAGTATATAGATTGATGCACAAATAAAACTGAGCAAAAACTACATATATTTTATGGGGGGGATTCCCTGCAAGGAACCAGGAAAAGGCAGAGAAACAAAGAGTTCTGAATCTGATTGGCACAAGGGAAAAGCCCTCAGCTGTTTTGCCTTTTTTCACTATCAGTTTGCTTGCCTTTTCCAACTCGTGGACATCCTTTCATTCTCAGACAGGGTTCCAAGAACAGCCAGGGTTTAAATAGCTTTCTCCCCTCTGAGCACTTACTTTATTTCTTCTTCCAGACATTCAGAACTACGGGTTACTTTTTCTGCAGCTACAGATTTCTACAAAGACAGACGCTGGTAGAGGGGGAAAAAACATGTTGGCTTTCTCAGTGGGTCCCCCCCGCTTACTCACTCCCTTCTCATGCATAATATTTATATTTCCAGTGTATTTTCTCCTTTTGCCGGAAACATAAACCTCTGCATTTTATGTCAGTGAAATACTATCTGTGCCTCTGTAAAGCAGAACAAGCAGAATCAAAGCCACCAAGATATAGCTGCTTTGCTTAGCAAAGACTTTAAAATGAAGGCCCTTGATGGGTTTTAAAAACTCAAGAAGAGAAAAGGAAAGAGGAAAAAAAATATCAGGAGCCGTGTGAAGCCCTGAATGGTCTTTTATACAAGATGGAGCAGCTGAACACTATTAATCTTGGCAGTTTTAATGGTGATGATTGGCACAGAAATACTGGTCATTTTGGAGCATCAAGGGAAGAATTTGAAAAGGAATCCAATGGTTTTATTTATTTAGATCTCGTTTGGGGAGCCACCAGGACCACCACTGGACATGAAACACCTCCAATCGAATGCTGCCCCACTGTGTTCTTGAATTCCATGGGAACTCAGGTTCTTTTGGAAAGTTCTATCTTTTTATGCTTCCTACACAGTTGGGATGATGCTGGAGTCATGACTGCTCTGTCACCCTATTAGCAACGTATGAGGGAAATGTACGTCGGGACTCTCAGTATGGACATCTGATCTTGGCAGGTGTGCGAGAGGCCTTTTTTCTGTTATGGAGTGCCACTGGGGCACTATCACTCCACTGTGTGGGGTCACTCGTTGGTGTCTGGGGTGCAGGGGTGCATGCGATGCAAAGACGACAGGATACAACCGGCTGCAGGAGCTGATCTGAAACCTCTCAGCTTCCCAGACTTCTCATGCTGTTAGCACACAAATACTTTCGGGTTTCCAATCTCCAGGCAGGAGAATCCATCTGCACTGGTTTCCTACACCACAGAGCAACATTTATTAATTAAAATATTTATAACCTACCTTTCTCTTCCTGGCTCAGGTTTGAAGCCTTCCTCCAATCTTGAACACATGAAGCTGCCTTATATTGAATCAGTTCATTTGTCTACCAATGTCAGTATTGTCTAGTCAGACTGGCAGCGGCTCTCCAGGGTCTCAGGCACAGGTCTTTCACATTACCTGTTGCCATATCCTTTAACTGGAGATGCCAGGGATTGAACCTGGGACCTTTTTTGATGCCAAGAAGATGTTCTACTACACTGAGCCAACCCGCCTTCCCCGGAAGGGAAGCCTTGTGAGCCTTCGTCCAATTTAAGGGGCTCTTGCAGTGGTGAAAGAGCTGCTTAGATCCATCCCAGTTGCTTGGATATGATCTTCCAGATGAAGAGCTTGGGTAGGTGGGAGGATCTGGAATATTAGACAAGGATAGCACATGTGCACCAGAGCATTTTTGGCACGATAGCTGTGAATTGTCACAGAACCGAAAATAAAGTTTGTGATGAGGTAAGATGTTTTCTTGCCTGGATGGCTATTATGCAGACATAATGTGACTGATACGGAGCGCGCCGGCAGAGAAAGGTGGGGGCTCTTTGAAGGTTTTTCTCTGCCTGTGTGCCTTGGCATACCGGCAGAGAAAGGCAGCGGGTGGGTGGTGGGGCACTCTGGAGAGCTGTTCTGGGTCATGGCACATGTGCCGTAGGTTCGCCAATGCTGTCCTAGTCAGAAGGTGGGAGGGGTGTTGCTAAGAAGGAACTCAGGATGCAGAGGTAGAATGTGGTGGATCAGAGCAAAGGGGAAATGCCTGGGGGCAGGAAATTAGTCTTTGTAGTGAGACAAGAATCCTATTCAGCTCGAGGGACTCCACTCATTCACTCAATTGAGTCCATTGAGGTCATTCACAAATTCAAAACAAGGGACACCAGGCAGGTGGGGCTGCAGTGCATTGACACGGTCGGCACCGGGAATCGTTCCCGGGCACTGCTGGCTCTTTGTTCTCTTTAGGGGAGTTTTCGAGGGATCTCGAACTCCACTGGACCTCATGGAGGGAGGTCTGGTGCAAAAGACTTGATTCAGGCCCCCTGTGAGTGGCAGCAAGCAGGGGGAAAGCCCTGGATCATCCCAGAAGCAAGGAATGAAGCAGCACAGTTATGGCAGCCATAACTGCACCAGATGTGAGTGCCCCATAAAAAGAGTTATTCGAGCCTTATCCATAACACCAATGAAGATATACACTGTAAGTACCTGTAAAAGCAACAATTAAGAAACCGATGATTTTTTGGTTAATCCCCTTTAAAGTCTTAAAAGGACAAGGAAAGGAAGGGTGGAATTCCACCCCTCCACGGAGTGGCGGACACAATTACAAAAACAAAGTTGAGCTAAACACTTCTTGCGGCAGAGAGGGACTGTTGTTTGAGCCTCTACAAAAGGATTATAAAGTTTTCTTTGAAAACAGAAAGAGAAAGAGATAGAATTACAGCGGAATTTGCTACTTTGTGGCAACTTTTTATGATGTCATACTTCATTGCTGAGAAAGTAGGTGTTTATTATTACTAGAGACTATTGTAGAGCTGCAAAGCACTTGACTTGTGTTGAAAGATTCTCAGTTGCTAATATCTCTATGAGAGTTACTATCTGGTAAATACAGTCAGCTCTGAGAGAACATTGACGAATAACTTGCAGAGACTTCGGGTTTTGCTGGGCTGAACAGGGACTCTTGCTATTGCATTAAAATGGGTGATCAGGACACACAGAAAAAAATGCCAGATGAGGGATGCTTGGACAACTCCACAGAAACCAACCTGCTGCAATTGTCATGGGTGGAGCTTCAGCTTATAATTGTTGATACATTCAATCTGGCAGTTAAAAAGGCTTTTGAATCACTACTAGACAAAAAAGATACTACACTAAGCCAAACTACAAGCAAGACAAGGAACTCCAGCACCAAACTATGCAAGATGCAGAACAACATTATAATCAAGCTGACCCAATCTACAGAGAAAAGGAATCTCAGCACCCAACTGTGCAAGATGCAGACCAACACTACAATCAAATGGATTTAATCTATAGAGAAAAGGAACCTCAGCACCAAATTGTGCAAGATGCAGAACAACACCACAAACAGGTTGACCCAATCTACAGTGAGTACAACAGATCTACTAAAAGACTGTCAAACTCTGGAATCCTCAAAGTTATAAAGGGAAAAATATTCCAGAGAGAAGATAAAACAGAATTTATGGAATCCTTCACTACCTTAAAAATTGAATACAGATGGCAAGTCTTAAAAGAAAGCTTCTCTACCTACAAGTGAAAGAGACATATAGTCAAGACTTTATTGAAAAGAAGAAATCACAAAAAGAAGAAAAGAATTAGGCTTTTTAAATAAGACTGGTTTAGGGAATCGTTGTTTATGTGCAACAAGCTAAGATGGGCTAGGGAATATCTAACCCCCTTTTTCATATATATATTCATATAACTGCAAATTATAAAATTGGTCCAGTATATATTTTTATATGTGTAACTGATTAACATTGGTTATAATTGAGTTTGTTTTTCTATACATTTACAAAACTATAGCCCATATTAAAAAATATTCAATGGAAGATTAATTTTAAGTGTTTTAGAAAGTCTTATAACAGATGATATAAATTATAAGAGAATAAATTGTATTAAAAAACTTGGGCTAGAGAACACTTATGAATGTTTATTTGAATAAGATTGATTAGAGAAGTAGGTTTAAAAACTTTAACTCATATTTAGGTAAGGCTTATAACAGAGGATAGCATAGATTGTAAACTTATAAAGGTATCAAAGTTTTAATCTGATATAAAAGGTGTTACATAAACAAGATTGGTTTAAGGATCCCATGAGCTTGTGTAATTGGGGTAGATTGATTAGAGAATATAGGTATGCTTAAAAAAACTTTATTAAACACAAGATTATTTTAAAATGCCAAGCAAGGCTGATATTAAGAATTCAGTTTTATTTAAGAGGCAGGCTAGAGAATTTTTTGTGATGTTAAAACAATTAAAACAAATAGAATGAGAAAAGAATTTGACTATGAATTTGGGGAATTGTATAAATTTAGTTAATATCTAAATGTATCTTATAGAAGATTATTGTACAATGCTTAGACAATGTTCAATTAGAAGGAACATGTTTTGTTAATCTATAGAGTTGCAAAAATTATAGATTTATGTGATTATGAAATTTTAAGATATACTTAAATCTGGATTTATAGAAATAGGTAATTAAATGTTTTTGACTGCGATTACATATTAAAAAATAGTGTAGTGTTTAACATAGGCCACAATTAGACATATATGCATGAGGTAGTTTAAGAGATATAATATTGTTATTATTATTACTCTCATGTATGTTTTTTTGTTTGTTTGTCTATTTGTTTTGTTTAAAATAATAAAAACTATTATTAAAAATAAGTTCAGAACAAGGGACACCACAGGGCTGAAGAGGGGGGAACACAGGATGCAGATCTCACTACAAAATATCTCCCCCCCCCCTTTCCTCAAGGGTTACCAGGACCATGTCGGGGAATGCCTTGGAGCTGGGGTGTGGAGGCTGGGAGAGGGCAGGGTTTGGGGAGGGGAGAGTTCAGCAGAGTATAACCCCATAGAGCCCATCTACCAAAGCGGCCATTTTCTCCAGGGGGATTTATCTCTGTTGTCAGGAGATCCATGGTAATTCCTGCAGAACCCCAGGCCCCACCAGGAGATTGGCAAGGAGGTGGATTTCTATTGGCACCCCGGAGACTACCACATTTGAATTCTAGCCAAAGCCTCCTTGGCCTGGAACCCAGAGCATCCAAACCTTCCCACCGCTCTGACTTTCTTCTTCCCCATCATTCCTCCCCCCCCCTTCTTTCTCTCATTCCTTACTTCATGGCTCAAGCCAGAAGGGACCCTTCCTCCTGGGGGGTACCAAAGAAAGCCCAGGAGCATTCTGTATTCATGGGACAGGGTAAAAGCCGGAACGGCCCGGAACGGCCCGGAACGGGCATTAAACACACAATAGTACCGCAAAAAACAGTGGCATGCATTACAGGCACTCCAGAACCATATTCTAGAAGTGGAAACAGGGAACTCTCACTCTTTTATTAACCCTTTCCAGGCCAAAATGCCTCCAGAATGGCCCGGAACGGGCATTAAACACACAAAAGTACCACAAAAAACAGTGGCATGCATTACAGGCCATCCAGAACAATTTTCTAGTAGTGGAAACAGGGAACTCTCACTCTTTTATTAATCCTTTCCAGGCCAAAATGCCTCCAGAATGGCCCGGAACGGGCATTAAACACACAAAAGTACCACAAAAAACAGTGGCATGCATTACAGGCACTCCAGAACCATATTC
>NW_015173215.1:0-301 GCF_001447785.1 Gekko japonicus | reverse complement strand
CCCGGAACAGGTCGGAACGGCCCGGAACGGGCATTAAACACACAATAGTACCACAAAAAACAGTGGCATGCATTACAGGCACTCCAGAACAGTATTCTAGAGGTGGAAAACTGGAGCTCTCACTTTTGTATTAACCCTTTCTAGGCTAAAATGCCTCCGGAACACCCCGGAACAGGTCGGAACGGCCCGGAACGGGCATTAAACACACAATAGTACCACAAAAAACAGTGGCATGCATTACAGGAACTCAAGGACAGTATTCTAGAAGTGGGAACCGGAGCTCTCACTCTTTTATTAACCC
>NW_015173214.1:253879-259501 GCF_001447785.1 Gekko japonicus | reverse complement strand
GCCCGTAGCCCGCATGGGGCCCTGGGGGCGGGGGCCCCCGCGGGGTTTGCGGGGGCCCCTCCCCGATCCTCTGCACGTGACTTCTCAGTATACAGTTTTGATCATTCACAGGGTTATGTTTCAAGGACATTTTAGCTAGGTCCGCGTCCAGCAGCACCTTAGAAACCAACAAGATTTTCAGGGTTATAATCTTTTGAGAGTCAAAGCTCCCTTCGCGTTGACTTTCGAGATTTCGTACCCTGAAATCTTGTTGGTTTCTGAGGTGCTACTGGACTCAAATACAGCTGTCCTACGGCTGACCAAAAGGGCTCTGAAACTACAGACACCTCAAAAATGCATTAGAAAGAAGATGGCTGCCAATCTCCCATTTGCATCGAGCATTATTTCCAATCTGAAGTCTTGCGTTAAACCGAACACTCAGTCACATTCCTTCCTGATTGGTGTAGTGGTTAGGAACGCGGACTCCAATCTGGGAGAACTGGGTTTGATTCCCACTCCTCCATATACAGCTGCTGGTGTGACCTTGGGTCAGTCACAAGTTCTTTCAGAGCTGTTCTCTCACGAGGAGTCCTCAAAAGAGCTCTCTCAGCCCCACCTCCCTCACATGGTGTCTGTTGTGGGAAAGAGAAGGGAAAGGAGATTGTAAGCCGCTCTGGGACTCCTTCCCCACTCCTCCACATACAGCTGCTGGTGTGACCTTGAGTCAGTCACAAGTTCTCTTGGAGCTGTTCTCTCAAGAACAGTTCTCTCAGAGCTCTCTCAGCCCCACCTACCACACAGGGTGTCTGTTGTGGGGAGGGGGAGGGAGAGGAGGTTGTAAGCTGCTCTGAGACTCCGAGTGAAGGGCAGGGTATAAACTCAATTCTTCATCTTCTTCTTCCTCTTCTTCTTCTTCCCTTCAAGAATATATTAATTATTTGGCTTTATGTCCCTGAATAACATGCCCTGACCTGGATAGCCCAGGCTAGCTTGATCTCATCAGATCTTGGAAGCTAAGCAGTATTTGGCCAGTATTTGGATGGGAGACCACCCATGAATACCAGGGTTGCTACACAGAGGCAGGCCATGGCAAACCATCTCTGAATGTGTCTTCCCTAACTGTACTTTCTGCCAGTATTCCGATTAACGCATTGAGTTGAATAAGATTTGGAAATGTTATGCAGTGTCCCAGTAAACACTTGATAACCACAAGTCTTCAATGCATGGCCTGAAACTCCTGTATTTTTCAGTTTGGTGTGGTGCTTAAGTGTGTGGACTCTAATCTGGGAGAACCGGGTTTGATTCCCCGCTCCTCCACTTGCAGCTGCTGGATGACCTTAGGCAAGCCATAGTTCTGACAAGAGCTGTCCTTGAACGAGCAGTTCTTGAAAGAGTTCTCTCAGCCTCACCTATCTCACAGGGTGTCTGTTGTGGGGAGGGGAAGGGAAAGGAGTTTGTAAGCCGTTTTGAGACTCCGAGCGAAGGGCAGGGTATAAATCCAATCTCCTCCTCCTCCTCTTCCTCCTCCTCTTCCTCCTCCTCTTCCTCCTCCTCCTCCTCCTTTTTCTTCTTCTTCTTCTTCTTTTTCTTCTTCTTCTTCTCTGGCAACAATACCAAGAACAGTTTAAGCTGAAGAAACAGCCTTGCATCCATGCAACGGTTTTGAATTTCAGAGCAATCCTGTTACGAAAATATACCTGCTAAGATAGGAAATGCAATCAGAATTATGACCGGGCCGTGGAACTTCTTCTACGAGCAAGCTATGGATGCTGCGCAAACAAAAGAGAAGCTTTTGCGATTACACTTGGATTAAGGAGACGCCGATGGTTTCAATTTGTGGATTGCGATGGAGGAGATTTTTGCAAACAAACCGAAGGGAACCACGGGTCTGTACTTCAGGAATTGTGGCAACAACAACCAAAAATGCTCCACCACAATACTGGGAAAGGCTAATTGTTCTATAAACACAGTTTGATTTGTTTACTTCAGTGTCAAATTAACTTCAAATATGGAACAACAGTGACTGATTTGCGGCAGTATACAATGCTTCCAGTGACTGGGAGTTGTAGGGTGCTTGTATTTGTGTGTTGTGTGTGTGTGTGTGTGTGTGTGTGAGTGAGTATAAGGTAACCTATGTGGTTTTCAAAGGAGTGCATTTCAGAAAAGTGTTTTCCGCAGTGCACAGAGTGGATGCGAAAGGGGAAAATCCCATGTGCATCTTATTTAAAAGCCAAATTTATTGCCAAGGGATTGTGCTCCGATCCAACCCATTTTTGGCTCCTCCTCCGCCCTTTTCTACACAGCAGAAGATGGAATAACTTTTTAGGGGGGATTAATAACTCGCAACCTCGAGAAATATATGATCGCATGGGTGCAGAACTGAAACTCGATCTCGGTTGTGGCTTTTTTTTATCTGCATCGCTTGAAACACAGGACAGGGCGAAACCGGTTGATTAACCGCAGTCCCAAACGTCGGAGAGATAATCATGTTTCCACAGCCCCGAGCATTACTGTTTTCCAATGTTCTTGGGTTGTACAACATCATACTGCACACTGCATCGAATTATAAGGCCGACTCATATGACTGAGAGCCGTGCAGTAGCTGTTTGAAAACTTGCCACCCTTCTGCCGCCGTTTAGAAGGCCAAGGAAGAGGAGAAACACCAAACACATGGAGCTATCTTCCGCCAAGTTAGATCAGCATGCAATCCATCTATGTCACCATTGTCTACCCCATAAACCAATGCGATATCACAGTATACAAATTCACAGAAAGCAAGCAAACACTGTATAAAAAACGCAGACTACAATTGCTCAAAAGTCATGCAAAACAGAGGTAGTTTATATAAGAATAACAGAGGACCACATATATCAGTAAAATTCATTGTACAGGTCCATGAGTAGTGCAAGTCCATAAATGGTACATAGATAAGAATAGTGCAAGTCCATAAATGGTACATAGACGGGACGAAGACTCCGGATTTAGATCTTCGTTTCGATAGCTCTTCTTCAAGAAGTTCATACTACTCAGGGGTCATTTCGTAGAAAAAGAGCTAGGGGAACTCATTAGCATAACTCATTAGCATATGCCACACCCCCTGACATCAGGGGCCTGGCGGTGGACCTGCAAGGCCAGCGGGAGTGCGAGGAAGCCCTGCCAAGGCCCTCCCTGGCCCCAGGCAGGCAGGGGTGGGGAGAGGCGGGGAGGAAGCAACTTACCCTCCCTCTTCTCCTGCCTCCTCCTGGCTGAATGAGGGCCGGAAGCGGGGCAGCCGGAAGCAGGGGGTGGGGCTTCGTTGTGTGCCCCGCCCCTCACCCGGGGGAACTGCGATCCCCCCCGAATCGACCTCTGCCTATTTATTTCATTAATTCCTGGTCCCCTTCAATACATTAACGAAGCTGACTTTGAAACTTTGGGGGAGGGAGGGAGGGAGGGGGCAGACAGAAGTGTCAAAACGTTCCTTTAAATTCTGCAAACCAAAGAACTAAGTTTCAGCATATTACACCTTCTTTAAAAACAATCGAATGTCATTTTCTTAAACCTGTTATGCATTGAGTTTCTTTTCACCTCCTTGGTTTTCACAGATTAGTAAATGGGGTCAGGTGGCAAAATGTTGTAACAGGTGAGACTGGTCTAAAGCTGACATGATTAAGATTTTGGCCAACATTCAGAAAACTTATTAGGAAATATATTTGTTCCGGAGTGGAATTACTAGAAAAGGTGAGAAGGGCTTTTAAATAATCCTTCTGAAACTACCTTTTCTTTCCATCTTATTAGACTTTGTTTTTCCCAGGCCTTCTGCCAGTTTGTTGATTCCTCTGTTTCCCCCCCCTTTCTCGGTAGCTTCTGTGCCAATTTATTTTCATTTTTGGAGTTAAAATGCTTTTTGCTGGTTTGTGTTTTAAGGCATGTCCATATTAATGTTTCACAATCCCTCTGATTATATTGCTGCTGCTATTTTTTACTAGGCACGCTGTTACCTTCTGATCAGAGGTCATTTCGGGGGGGAACGCGGGGGAACGCAGTTCCCCCGGGTGAGGTGCAGGGGGGCGGGGCACATGACGAAGCCCCGCCCCCTGCTTCCGGCCGCCCCACTTCCAGCCCTCATTCAGCCAGGAGGAGGCAGGAGAAGAGGGAGGGTAAGTTGCTTCCTCCCTGCCTTTCCCCACCCCTGCCTGCCTGGGGCCAGGGAGGGCCATGGCAGGGCTTCCTCGCATGCCCGCTGGCCTTGCAGGTCCACCGCCGGGCCCCTGATGTCAGGGGGTGTGGCATATGCTAATGAGTTATGCTAATGAGTTCCCCTAGCTCTTTTTCTACGAAATGACCCCTGTTTTTTCATTCCTGCCCAAAAATAGCCCTGACATCTTATATACAATGCAAAAAAGTGCAAAGGGGGTCCAAAGATGATTGCAGTTGAAGTTCTCCGGCATATCGTTCCATTTCATGAGGACTTCCTCTGAACGGGACCACAACAACAATTGCATCTTCTATTCTTTGTTCATCATTGTATACACTGACAGTAGTAACTATAGCTTCACAGAAGTCATATCCTCAACTATCGAGTTTAAGCATGGTGTGTTCAAAGCGGACAGGCTAAACGGAAGCACACTTCCTGAGAAAGCCGTGGCCCTGGTCGAGGCCAGCCGGATATCTTTGGGGCCAGGAATCACCAGGAGATTCTTATCTGCCGATCTCAATGCCCTTTCGGGGGACATATCGGGAGAGGCGGTACCGGAGATATGTAGGTCCCTGACGGTTAAGGGCTTTAAAGGCAAGCACCAAATCCTTGAATCTGATATGAAATGGTATATCGAAACGGTATATCGATTGCCAGACTTTGCTTTCTTGACACCTCTCGAATGGCCGCCGAGCAGATCAGCCGTAGACGCCCTTATTGGGGAAGAAAGACAGGTTCCCTGGAAAGGAATGGCATCAGATAGCCCATAGCCTTGCTGGCAGGGACAGCCCAAATTGCTGTACTGAGATTCTTTTTTTTTAGAAAAGCCAACGTAACAGGTAAGGATTTCTATTTCTACACCTTCGGTGGAGTCCGTTTGTCACTGACAGGGTCTGACAGGCATCCCACTGGAAAAAATTATCTCTCCTTACGTGCTTCAAGCCCTGCGAGAGTATCAAGGCGACCAGCGGGTAAGATGCCGCTAAGATCTTTGTGCCTGAAGGGGCAATCAGAAGGAGTGGATGCATTCGGGAAAGGACGCATCGGAGGACGCTCGCCAAGGCCCAGCGGCACCCACCCTCTGTCGTTGCAGCACAGACACATCCCTAGGATTGAAAATGACCCCCGTCCTGTGAAAGGAGGAAGGCCTACGAGGGAGTGAGCCCATTCCACGAACACGTGAAGCTGCCTTATATTTATTATTTATTTATTATTTCGACTTTTAGGACGCACTTCCCTATGTGCAGGGCTCAGGGCGGCTTACGTCAGAATAGAACAATAAATAATCTAGATTAAATTAGGAGAGCCAGTTTGGTGTAGTGGTTAGGAGCGCAGACTCTAATCTGGGAGAACCGGGTTTGATTCCACCACTCCTCCACGTGCAGCTGCTGTTGTGACCTTGGGTCAGTCACAAGTTTTCTCAGAGCTGTTCTCTCAAGGGCAGTCCTCAAGAGAGCTCTCTCAGC
>NW_015173214.1:246783-253329 GCF_001447785.1 Gekko japonicus | reverse complement strand
GTCTGTTGTGGGGAGGGGGAGGGAAAGGAGATTGTAAACCACTCTGAGACTTCTTCAGGTAGTGAAGGGCAGAGTATAAATCCACTCTCCTCCTCCTCCTCCTCCTCCTCCTCCCCCTTCTTCTTCTTCTTCTTCTTCGCTGTAATTCTGTGGGATCTTATTTATTCAAATTATGCATTCCACTTATTTATTTAAAACATACATTCCACTTCTCCTGGAGAAAATGACTGCTTTGGAGGGAGGAGTCTATGGCTTTGTACCAAGAAGAAGAATAGGAGGAGGAGGAGAAAATGGCTGCTTTGGAGGGAGGACTCTATGGCTTTGTACGAAGAAGAAGAGGAGGAGGAGGAGGAGGAGGAGGAGAAAATGGCTGCTTTGGAGGGAGGACTCTATGGCTTTGTACGAAGAAGAAGAGGAGGAGGAGCAGAAAATGGCTCCTTTGGAAGCTGGACTGCCTGATGTTATACCCAACCAACGTCCCTCCCTTGCCTAAATCCCATCCTCCCAGGCTCCATCCTCAAATCTCCAAGTATTCCCAAACCTGGAGCTGGCAACACTCTTTGGCCCAGAAAAAGATCAGGTCCCTTTGAGAAGAATGAGGGGTGGGGAAGCCCAGATTCCTCCTCCGGCATCTCCAGCTGAAAGGACCAGATAGAAGGTGATGTGAAAGACCTCTGCCCAAGACCCTGGAGAGCCTCTATCAGTCTGAGTAGACAATACTGAGTTTGATGGACCAACGATTTGACTCAGACAGTATGAGGCAGCTTCATGAATTTTTGGTGGAGTTGTGGCTCAGTGGGAGAGCCTCTGCTTGACCTGCAGAAGGTCCATCCCCAGCACCTCTACTTGAAAGGACCAGGCAGTAGGTGATGGGAGAGATCTCCACCCAAGACACCGGAGAGCTGCCGCTCCTCTGAGCAGATGATACTGACTCAGACGGACCAATGGTCTGATTCCATGCAAGGCTCATGGGCTCAAGATCTCCCTCCCAAACGCTCTCTCTCCGTACCCCCACCTTCGATGGTGAGGCAAGTGGTGATCAGACGTGAGGCTTGTTCAGTGGTAGGGCCTCACCTGTGGAATGCCCTTAACCCTTGAGGCTTACCTGGCACCTGCCCAATCCTCTTTTGGGCACCGGGCCAAAGCGTCGCTTTTTACCCAGGCCTTTAATTAAGGGGTTGAGCTTTTAAATAAATTTTTACGTTCGGCTTCTTGCCCGAGGAGTGTTTTATGAGGGCTCCTTTTCTAAGCTGTTAAATGTTTGATACTGGTTGTTGTTGTTTTTCCCCCTGTTCCAGCTCAGTTTGAATGCTGGGTTTTTATTCGTCTTCTTAATTTTAATCTTCGTCCTGCGGTTTTCAGTCCTGACCTGGATAGCCCACGCTACCCCCAATTTTGTCAGATCTCGGGAGCTAGGCAGTGTCATCCCTAGGATTGACAGAAACCGAAGAAGAAAAAGAGTACTACGTTTGATGGAGGTGACGCACAACCTGATGAACGGAATATTGGATACCAGAATAATTTGGTGAATTTGCACAGCTACTATCCATGGCCCAATATGTTGTTGTTGTTGTTGCACAGTCAAGTCCGACTCTTCGCGGCCCCATGGACCAGATCACGCCAGGCCTTCCTGTCTTCTGCCGTCCTCTGAAGTTTGCTCAATTTCATGTCCGTTGCATCTAGGACACCATCAGGGTTGCCAGAAGTTGGCTGCGAATTGACAGATAGGCACACAAAAGCACCATGTTGTTTTATGTGTTTATGGCTGATTCCGCACCGGCTTTTCCCTCTGTTGCTTTACCAAACCCACACTGGAACAGAAAAGGTACATCTGAAAACCACATGCAAATACCCCAGTGTGATGCCCTTGGGACTGCAAAGTCACCCCCTGAACGGCCATAAATCTATGCAGAAGGTACCATAAACCCCGGTGATCAAAGAAAGCGAAAGCAGCATGCAGTGTAGACGGTACCATAAAATCCGATGATCAAAAAAAGTGACAGAAGCATGCAATGCAGAGGGGAATTTCTGTTCCAACGTGGGTTTGGTATAACAACGGAGGAGAAAGCCAACACAGAATTGCCCTATGTGGTGCATCCTTGGTGAATCCTCTTAAACAGTTTCTCTAGCAAGGTGGCATAAAGAATTTTCTAAGTAGAGGAAGGAAGGACTGTTGGTTACCGGGCCTGATGGTAGCCAAGGGGTACCCTTTCCCCCACTCCATTCTAGAAGAAATCATCCCAACTAATTTGTTTCTCATTATGCTGCTATAAAACGGCGATGTTATCTGTAAGTAAATCTTGGAATGCCACTCCAGATTTAAGCGCCGTTATCCGAGCAGCTACGTCGCGCGCACCGGAGCCGATTCGTCCCTTGCGCCGGCCCATGAAATCGACTCCATCGCACGGGGGACCGAGTACAGTTTTCCTACAGTTTATTTCTGTATCTCCAACTCACAGCGAGGCTACATCCCGAGCAATATGTCTCTTATTACAAACATAAGTCTTCGTAACGGTATAAGCCGTGGTACGCACAGGCCATTTCAAACCTATAAAAATATCAAGAATCCAATCAGGTTTCCCTGGAAGGCAATGACCAAAAAAAATAAATAAACCCCTATAAACTTTCACGGGAGCAGAATCAGACCCCAGCCTTCCTAGCCCTTGAAGGAGAAACTACGTGAGCGGGGAGAAGTAATATCCCTTTCCTGATGACTCACTCGTTTTGGCAGTACATAACATTTTATGAAACAGAGAATCACTTTCCCTAAGCAATTACAACGTTGAGAGGGCTTCTCAGACACCGAAAGGCGTTTGCGTTTTACGGCCCGCACAGCTAAGTGTGGTGAAAGCTCTGGGGTAGAGCCCACTCACGACTTAACCGTTAAACATCATTTAAACTTGATAACTGAATGAGTCAAACGGCTGGAGACAAAACAGTCCCTCCTTTATGCTTCTTTTCTCGGTCGTCTCTCGAGGTGACTTCCAGAGTAGCCGCAGATTTGGAGCCGGGGGAGTGAGTCTCTTTTAAAAGAAGGGCCTGGCAAAATGTAGATCACGCTTACGGCTGTTTATCCGGGGGGGTGGGGGAGACGAGTAAGGGGAGACGTGATAGAGCTCTATAAAATTATGCATGTGGAGATGATGGACAGGGAGACACTGGAGACCACAGCCCTCTCCACTGTTTGTCCCTCGGCAACTGGTATTCAGTTGCGTTCTGCCTGAACATGGAGGTTCTGTTTAGCCACCATGGCAAAGAGCCATGGATACCTGTATCGGCCTGGGTCCAACATACCTAAGGGACCGCCTCTTCCCATAAACCCCTCGAAGAGCATTACGCTCTGATAGTCCACACTTCCTGGTGATTCCTGGTCCAAGGGACGTCTGCCTAGCCTCAACCAGTGCGCGGACTCTAATCTGGGAGAACCGGGTTTGATTCCCCACTCCTCCACTCGCACCTGGCTGGATGACCTTGGGCAAGCGTAGTTCTGTCAGAGCTGTCCTTGAAAAAGAGCAGTTTCTGTCAAGAGCTCTCTCAGCTCCGCCTGCCTCACAGGGTGTCTGTTGTGGGGAGGGGAAGGGAAAGGAGTTTGTAAGCCACTCTGAGACACCTTTGGGTAGTGAAGGGCAGGGTATAAATCCAATCTCTTCTTCTTCTTCATTAGAGAACCTTTCTAGCCACTGCCCGCAACAGGTGATAACAGGTTTCTTATTAAAAACAATGGAAACAACTCAAGAACTCAAAATATATGTAATAATAAGTATAATTTTAACAGAATGCATTCGGAATGAGCCGATAAACCCTCTCCACATAAAAAAATTTTCTTCGCATCCTTGACGCGCACCACAAAGCACACAAACAAATCCTCCTGCTTGAGGGAACCCCGTTATAATACATGACAATCCAAAATGGATGTTATTCTCCCAAGCAAATCAGCGAAAGACAATCCAGGGAGGTGGGTAGGGAAGGGTCACACACAGGGGTCATGTCGTAGAAAAAGAGGTGCAGGAGCTCATTAGCATAACTCATTAGCGTAACTCGTTTGCATGTGCCACACCCCCTGGCATCACCGGAAGGGTGTCAGAAAGCAACACCCACCGCTCAGGCTCCACTGGACTGTTTTGGATTGCTAGCTATTGGGGGGGGGACGTGCAGATCTGTCCTCGCAAGAGGAGGGGAGAGCTTGTACCTGAAGGCGGGCCCGGGGGGGCTCTCTGCAACTTACCTGGCTGCTTCTTGCTCCTCGTGGCCCAACTGAGGGCTGCAGGGAGCAGGGGGCGGGGCTTGTTGCATGTGCCCACCCCCTGGGCTCCTTACTGCCAGAGCTCCGCTCCCGTGCGCTCCCGCAGGAAATGACCCCTGGTCACACAAGAACCTAACTCAATGAGGTGTGAATAGCTGAGGGTTTAAAGCCAATTATCCTTCCCCGAGCTTTCGCTTCAAGAGGAAACGAACGGGTGAGCCCTCCAATCAGGATGAGACACACGTGTGGAATGATCCCACTTAAAATTATTAACCCGGTTATTAGAAATTCCACTTCTATAGGTTTTTAAGCACAAATTTCCACCGATGTGTCTGGGCAAGTTGGGAGAGAGGAGGTGTCATGAAGAAGCGATGTTACCGGGAGCATTGGGAAACAACATGTGCGGCACAATATTAATCATAATGCTTATAGAATCATAGAGTTGGAAGGGACCTTGCTGAGAGCCAGTACTGGTGTAGTGGTTAAGTGCGCGGACTCTCATCTGGGAGAACCGGGTTTGATTCCCCACTCCTCCACTTGCACCTGGCTGGATGACCTTGGGCAAGCCATAGTTCTGTCAGAGCTCTTCTTGAAAAAAGAGCAGTTTCTGTCAAGAGCTCTCTCAGCCCCACCTGCCTCACAGGGTGTCTGTTGTGGGGAGGGGAAGGGAAAGGAGTTTGCAAGCCCCTCTGAGACTCCTTTGGGTAGTGAAGGGCGGGGTATAAATCCAAACTCTTCTTCTTCTTCTAGTCCAACCCCCTGCACAAGGCAGGAAATTGACAAATATTTCCCCCTCCACACCCGCACACCCAGAAGATGACAAAAAAAACCTCCAGGGTTGCTTCCTGACCTCAAAGTGGCGATCTGCATTTCCCTGGGCGTGTAAGGAAGGGCCACAAGAACTAAGCACTGAGGCAACCCTCCCTGCCCTCCCTTCTCGTGATCTTCCTCAGTTCACAGGATCAGCATTGCTGTCAGATGGCCATCTCTAGCCTCTGTTCGAAAACCTCCCAAGAAGGAGAGCCCACCACTCTCCTTCTGGCTTATATTGCTTATGACACAGTCAGTGAGGCAGTGTGGCCTAGTGGTTGGGGTGACAGACCGAGAGCCAGGTCTAGATCCCCACAAGAGTCCTAACTACACGTTATGTTCTCCTCACATCCTCCGTTGGCCCTGAACCTCAGGTATGCGCTATAAGTTCTGTGCTTGGAACTCAGTTCCCAGGTTTGCGGGGGCGGGGGGGCGCAATTCAGATCAGGACCACACTAGGCAGGACAAAGACTCCTCAACTTTCCACCCTCGTAACATTTTTTGACCTGAAACCACATATACCAATGGGCTGTATGCAGGGCTATTTTGGGGCAGGAACGCACAGGAACGGAGTTCCAGCTGGCTCCCGAGTTGGCCACGCCCAGCAGGAACTCATTAGCATAATAGGCCACACCCAACAGCAGAAACTCATTAGGACTGGCTACATTAGGGGGGTGTGGCCTAACATGCAAAGGAGGTCCTGCTACAAAAAAAAGCCCTGGGTTTTGACCACAAAGTAAACAGAATAAGAAGCAAAAGGTGGGTGTGGCTGGATGAGTGCAAGGAAGCTGGATGACCACACTTCTGGTAACATGGGGGTGTGGCCTAATATGCCAATGAGCTGTGCTATCAGGGGTGTGGCCTAATATGCTAATGAGTTTCTGCTGTTGGGTGTGGCCTATTATGCTAAGTGGTCCCCGCCCGACACAGCCACTCCTTCCCTCCGGATCAAATGGGCGCAGTCAGACAGCCACATCGGTCAGGCGTTCCCCCATCATACTTATCCCATCACAGGACGACTTGGAGCTGGGTTAAAAAGGCACAGCATCACAAGTGGTGTTTTCGGTTTCCCGCGCAGTCATTGCGCATGGCCGGATGTCTGGATGCGGGGGAGCGCGCGCAGAACGGATTTGGCAGTCTAAACCTGCGGATCCATCCTGCCACTATTAATCAATTAATCAATAAACCTTTAATAGCATATACAGCATTAAATTCAGAAACAAAAGATGACACAGTCAACTAAAAAACTGAAATAATTATAAAATCATGAAATGGAGTTTCCCAAATTTTTCACTCTTATCACATCGACTAAAAAATTAGCCACTGCCACTGTAATCTCTGCTGTTGTATCATTCAATAGAATTTGACATTTTCTTTCATTAGAAAGGTGATATTTACCATGCAACCAAGAGTTTAACCATTTTTCCCTAGCAGATACATGCAACGAACAGTCTAGCAGTATGTGATCAATTGAATCAAGAGAGCTTGAACCA
>NW_015173214.1:244357-246423 GCF_001447785.1 Gekko japonicus | reverse complement strand
TCGTCTTGCCAATATACCAGCTAAGAGGGACCCATTTTTTAGAAAAAACCATTACTTTGGATTTAGAATAGTTAATTTGAAGTTGATTGTTACTACAATATTTCTCAAAAGCCCTCAGATCTCGTTGGAGACCTACTTTAGTAACAGAGACAATTGCTGTATCATCAGCATATAACAGAATAGGTACTGCTCTGCCCCCTAATCTAGGTGGATGGCCGTTCACAGAGTCCAGCGCACCAGACAAATCGGAAAGAAATAGGTTAAAAAGAGGGGGGGCAGAACACACCCTTGTTTTACTCCTTTGTTAGTTGGAATTTTCTCTGTAAGAAAACCATTTGAAGAGAATTTAACCTGGCAAGATGTTCCTGTATGAAGTTTTCTTAAAAGGAATAAAAGACGCTGATCAATTCCTAGGTTAGACAGCTTATCCCAAAGTTTACCTCTTATAACAGAGTCAAACGCACTTTTTAGATCGATAAAGGCAACATATAATTTTTGAAGCCTACTTTCCATCCTGCCACTAGGGAGGCATTTTAAAAAAAATGCCCACGTGCGCACATAATGCACACACATGAATTTGGGGGAGGGAAATTGCCGTGCGCTCTGTGGCTGAGGCCCTGCAATGATGTGGATGCTTTGCCACGGAATGTCTCCGCCGGTAACCCGCAGCAGGGTGTGCTCTGTGGCTGATATGTCCCACAACCAGGGGTCATTTTATAGAAAAAGAGGTGCAGGAGCTCATTAGTGTAACTCATTAGCATAGCTGTGGAGTGCATAACGAGTGGAGGAGTGGGGAATCAAACCCTTATTTACATATGCCACACCCCCTGACATCACCGGAAGTGTGTCAGAAGGCAACACCCACTGCTCAGGCTCCACTGGACTGTTTGGGATTGCTAGCTGTTGGGGGGGGAGAAACGTGCAGATCTGTCCTCACAGAGGAGGGAGAGCTTGTACCTGAATAAAACTTGGTCTTAGAGGTGCCACTAGACTGTTTTGGACCGGGAGGGGGCTCTGCAACTTACCTGGCTGCTTCTTGCTCTGACTGAGGGCTGCTAGGAGCAGGGGGCGGGGCTTGTTGCATCTGCCCACCCCCTGGGCTCTTATACCGGAGCTCCGCTCCTGTGCGCTCCTGCAGGAAATGACCCCTATCCACAATACTTTAAACCGGTTCAATTAGAGGTGGCATGATATCACTCCAAGCCACCAGTGTGACCACAGCCTGTGTTTCCCCAGTGTGGAAAATTACTATCCTCTGTGCCTTTTTCAGGTCAGAAAAACAGAAATCCCTTCAATCAATGAAGGTTTTCTGTGGGGTCCTACCCCAAGTCGGAAAGGTAACTTTATACTAGGGACCTCCTATGAACTGCCTGAGCAAAACTCTCTGTTTTGCCGTGAAATGGAAAAGGAAATACAAAGGCAACAAGAGGAGAAAGGGTACTTCAACTACCCTCCCTTTGCAATAACACAACGTGTGTGCACCCTTTACACTACGACGGCTCCATCAATGTAAAATTTAGTGCATATTGGGGGAGGGGAGCCAGCAAGATATAGCCTGATATCGTCAGTTCTCAGAAGCTAATCAAGGGTGGTCGTTGGAATGGAGACCCCCCAAGGAAGACCAGGGTTGCTACGCAGAGGCAGGCAATGGCGAACTACCTCTGTTTGTCTCTCATCTTGAAAACCCCGTGACTGGGGTCACTATGAGTCGAGCATTCGCCTTCTTCAGGGAGTAATTAAAATGTGGGATGCCAGAGGATGTAGTGATGACCACAGGTATAGAAAGCCTTAAAAGGGGAATTAGATAGATTCATGGAGGATACGTCTGTCAATGGCTACTGGCCATGGTGGCTGAGGGGGACCTCCGCTTTCGGAGGCAGTTAGCCTCTGAATCCCAGTGCCAGGAGGCAACGTCAAGAGAAGGCCTTAGCCTCCATGCCCAGTCGTTGGCCCTTCAGAGGAACTCTGGTTCTCGCTTGCCTTGAAAGTACCTCCTGGGTTCACCACACATTGACTGCAACTTGACAGCATTTTACACCCACACACACATGTGTGAGAGAAAGAGT
>NW_015173214.1:234008-244302 GCF_001447785.1 Gekko japonicus | reverse complement strand
TGTATACTGAGAGAGAGGTACTGTTGCCCCTGTTTTTGGTCCTCCTGTTGGTTGGTCACTGTGTGAAACAGAACGTTGGACTAGATGGACCACCAGTCTGATCCAGCAGGGCTCTACTCTTATGAAGGCCTCTGCCTCTCTGCCCTGTTGTTGGCCCTCCAGAGGAACTGGTTGGCCACCGTGTAAAATAGGATGCTGGACTAGATGGACTATTGGTCTGATCCAGCAGGGCTCTTCTTATCTTCTTTTGAAGGCCTTGGCCTCTCTGCCATGTTATTGAACTTCAAGTGTCGGGCTGCCAGGTCCCCTATGGTCATTGGTGGGGGGTGGAGGGGTAGGATTGCCAGATCTAGGCTGGGAATCTCCTGGAAATTTGGGGATGGAGCCTGTGGAGGGCAGGGACCTCAGAGGGGAACAATGTCATAGAGTCTACCCTCCATGGCATCCATTTTCTCCAGAGGAACTAGTCTCTATAATCAGGAGATGAGCTGTAATTCTGGAGGATTTCCAGGTCCCACCTGGAGCCTGGCATCCCTACTCCAGAGTAACTTCTTGGCTAGTCTGTGAAACAGGATACTGGACTAGATGGACCACTGGTCGGATCCAGCAGGGCTCTTCTGAAGTTCTTATGAAGGCCTCGGCCTCTCTGCCCTGTTGTTGGCCCTCCAGAAGAACTGGTTGGCCAATGTGTGAGACAGGATGATGGACTAGATGGACCACTGGTCGGATCCAGCAGGGCTCTTCTGAAGTTCTTATGAAGGCCTCGGCCTCTCTGCCCTGTTGTTGGCCCTCCAGAAGAACTGGTTGGCCAATGTGTGAGACAGGATGATGGACTAGATGGACCACTGGTCGGATCCAGCAGGGCTCTTCTGAAGTTCTTATGAAGGCCTCGGCCTCTCTGCCCTGTTGTTGGCCCTCCAGAAGAACTGGTTGGCCAATGTGTGAGACAGGATGATGGACTAGATGGACCACTGGTCGGATCCAGCAGGGCTCTTCTGAAGTTCTTATGAAGGCCTCGGCCTCTCTGCCCTGTTGTTGGCCCTCCAGAAGAACTGGTTGGCCAATGTGTGAGACAGGATGATGGACTAGATGGACCACTGGTCGGATCCAGCAGGGCTCTTCTGAAGTTCTTATGAAGGCCTCGGCCTCTCTGCCCTGTTGTTGGCCCTCCATGGTAACTGGTTGGCCACTGAATGCAACAGGATACTGGAATAGATGGACCACTGGTCTGATCCAGCAGGGCTCCTCTTATATTCTTTTGTTCTGAAAGAGAGACAAAGAGAGAGATTCACTGTCATGAGAAATTCACTAAGGGACAAATATCCTAATTCCATTTCTCTCTCCCTCTGTTCCTCTTTAGATGTTCGTGTTCTTCATTCTTATCACTTTTGCAATCTGTGCTGAAGCAAAAGCTCCGGAAAACTGTCGCTCCAGTTCTACAAATCTCATTTGGCTGCTGTGGCCACTGCTGACGGCCACTGCTATCAAGGCTGGACTTTGGGATGGAGGTCCCAAACAGGGCCGCCGACTCTGGGTTTGGAAATATCTGGAGATTTGAAGGGGGAGCTTGGGAGGGTGGGATTTAGGGAGCGGATGGACCTCGGTAGGGTATAATGCCACACAATCTTCCTTCCAAAGCAGCCAGAAGAACTGGAATAATAGTTTGAAATAAATAATACATAAATAAGAAAAAGAGGAAGAAGATACTGGATTTATACCCCGCCCTTCACTACCCGAAGGAGTCTCAGAGTGGCTTACAAACTCCTTCCCCTCCCCACAACAGACACCCTGTGAGGTAGGTGGGGCTGAGAGAGCTCTGACAGAACTATGGCTTGCCCAAGGTCATCCAGCAGCTGCAAGTGGAGGAGTGGGGAATCAAACCCGGTTCTCCCAGAATAGAGACCACACACTGAACCACTACACCAAACTGTGATTGATGTTGTTGTTGTTCAGTCGCACAGTCGAGTCCGACTCTTCATGACCCCATGGACCACATCACACCAGGCCTTCCGGTCTTCCGTTCTGCTTTGGAGTTTGCTTACTTTCATGTTCGTTGCCTCGATAACACTGTCTGACCATCTCATCCTTTGCCGTCCCCGTCTTCTTTGACCTTCAATCTTTCCCAGCATCAGGGTCTTCTCCAGGGAGTGCTCCCTTCTCATTTGGTGGCCAAAGTATTTGAGCTTCAGCTTCAGTCTCTGGCCTCCCAGGGAACAGTCAGGGTTGATTTCTTTTAAGATTGACTGATTTGATCTCCTTGCAGTCCTGTTGTAATTCCAGGAGATCTCCAGCCTCTACCTGGAGATTGGCAACCCTACTCCCAGACTCCCCTGGAAACGGGCAGGGTGAGAGGGAGGCAAAAGCAGCCGGTAGCTTAAAATATGTATACATTCCCATCTAATGGGCGTGATGTCAAGCCCAGAGTCTAACATTATCTAAGGGCTCCGCTGTCTCTTGTGTGTGTCCCCCTACACGCCAGAAGGGAAGGCGGAGAACTAATCAGGCAGGCCGGTTTGTCTGAAGGCCTTTCTCGTTACTGCCTGATGCATTCTCTCCTCCGGCACTCCGACTTGCATCCCAGGCACCCTTGGGCTTTGGATTTACATTTTTAATACCGGGAGATCTGCTGCGTCATGCTTCTCGTCCTTCTAATTGGTATCACGGCGAGCGGTTTTGCCCCCTTTCGCCGGAATAAGCCCCTGCTAAAAGCCGCAATCGTGCAGGCTTTCTCCCCGCTCGAACCTCATTTGAGCTGGGCTCGCGAAGGATCTTCCACACCACAATAAACAAACTTCCACTTTCAATTTTTGATTTTCAAAAAAAATATCGGCCGGTTTATGCGTTAATGGCTAGGATTTTCTTCGCCCCTTAAAAGATAAAGAAGCACCCTAAGCCGCTTCAAATTGCCAAATGGTTTGTTTTCATTCATCCTTTACTACTCCGCGTAGCCTTTGATGCGAAGGGATTTACGGAGGGACCTGCCTATTTTCATAATTTTGAAAGCACTTTAAAAGTATAATGCCAGCGAGCCGCCAGGAACCTTTTCTGAAATCCAGAAGACGAGAGAAAGCAGAGATGAGCCCTCCACGCTGAAAGAGCCACAGACGCTAAAGGCCCGTTCTAACTTTTTTGAACGTTGTGTCCTCTGACGTGGACAGCGGTCATTTCCTTCAGGAGCACACAGGAGCGGAGCTCTGGCAGTAAAGAGCCCAGGGGGCGGGCACATGCAACAAGCCCCACCCCCTGCTCCCAGCAGCCCTCAGTCAGAGCAAGAAGCAGCCAGGTAAGCTGCAGAGCCCCCCCCAGTCCAAAACAGTACAGTGGCACCTTTAAGACCAAGTTTTATTCAGGTACAAGCTCTCCCTCCTCTGCGAGGACAGATCTGCATGTTCTCTCCCCCCCCCAATAGCTAGCAATCCGAAACAGTCCAGTGGAGCGGTGGGTGTTGCCTTCTGACACACTTCCGGTGATGTCAGGGAGTGTGGCATATGCAAAAAAGTTATGCTAATGAGTTATGCTAATGGGCTCCTGCACCTTTTTTTCTACGAAATGACCCCTGGACGTGGATGGTGGCAGTGGAAAGCTCTGTCAAGTCACAGCTGACTTATGGTGACCCTGTAGGGTTTTCAAGGCAAGAGATGAATAGATGTGGTTTTCCATGGCCTGCCTCTGCATCATGGCCCTGGTATTCCTTGGAGGTCTCTCATCCAAAGGCTAGCCAGGGGTGGCCCCGCGAAGATGAAGAAGATGAAGACGACAAAGATGAAGAAGAAGGAGATATTGGATTTATACCCCGCCCTTCCCTCGGAGTGTCAGACCATGGTCACACGGTCATTTTGATCAGGTTTCACCGCTGTTCCCTCTCACATTTAAATTTGCTGATCAGACACCCGCATCCGTCTCCTGCACTGAAGTGGGCTCACTCACGTAATCCTCCCGGTTCCCCAGCGAGTTTTCCTATACCTGGAAAATCAAGTACTTTCCGGATATTTGCGCTTTTAATCCGCAATCTCCCGGACAGCCGTCTCTCACAGTGATCACAATTAGGTCATCTGAACGTCCTTCTCGCAATGTTTTTTTTAACAAGCTTCCGTCATTGTGTGCACGAGCAATCCTGCACTGAATAAATTCAATGTATAAATGTTCAAGTGCACATATAGACTCCAGCACTCAGTTGTACGTCGCCGGTTAATTTTGTTTGCTTGGAGGGGGGGGCTGCAAGAACACGGGAGTATGGTGAGTCCCCACTGCTGGACCGCCTGATAGCACCTGGTATTTTTGGCCACTGTGTGACACAGAGTGTTGGACTGGATGGGCCTTTGGCCTGATCCAACATTGGCTTCTCTTATGTTCTTATGTTCTCTTAGCCACAAGGTATAGATGGAACACTCTGTCTGGGGCAGTGGTGCTTTCTTTCAACCACTCTACTCTATCTACCACAGCCATGCAACCAAACTTTTAAAGACACACACACACACACACACACATACACACAGTAACAAGGAATCGTTACAAATCCCCTCCCTTGTCCTTTAAGTGGAACACATCTCTTTGTCCAAAGAGATGGGTGTAGCTTCTTCTGGCTTCATGAAGTTCTGATAGTCTTTAAACTGCAAGTTCGATTTAGTTCATTCTTCTTGGTTGCCATTAAAGTCTGTGGGTTACTTAACTCACAGTCCCACTCTGCTGGGGTGTTGTTCTCCTCTAAGTGATGTCCTGTTTTAGGTTGATGTCATCTCTGGGATGCACAACGGGTGGTCTGAGGTCATCTCTGGGATGCACAACAGCTGGACTGGGGTCATCTCGGGGATGTCTACAAGCATCTGGGCTGGGGCCATTGTCCTCTCGGTTATGTTGCACTGCAGGGCTGCAGCCATCTTGACTTTGGTCTTCTCGGGCAGTGATGCCTTCTATTCTTGGTGCTTGGGGGGGCACAATGGCAGGGCTTCTGGAGTTCTGGCCCCGCTGGTGGACCTCCTGATGGCACCTGGTATTTTGGGCCACTGTGTGACACAGAGTGTTGGACTGGATAGACCATTGGCCTGATCCAACATTGGCCTCTCTTATGTTTTTATGTCCCAGTGGGAGCAGTGATTCAACCATGTGTATATGTGCATGCACAAAGCCAATTTTTTTAAAAAAACAAGCCGTGCCGCCCAAGCAGCGGCGCAGCTATCTGAACAGTGCCCAGAACCTCTTCGCGCGATGCAAGCTGTTCAGGGAGGGATGTGTGGTCATCCCAACCTGAAAATAAATATTCCAAATCAAATCTCTAGTGGGAACAAATCGGGATAAGCTTGCCCTGTGACCCCAGCCAGAGTGGGTTACAATCTTCTTCCTTTCTTCTCCCCTCAAAAGACACCCTGTGACGTAGGTGGGGCTGAGAGAGAACTGGTCTTGAAAGAACAGCTGTGAGATAACAGTGGCTGACCCAAGGTCATCCAGCAGCTGCGAGTGGAGGAGTGGGGAATCAAACCTGGTTCTCCCAGATTAGAGTCCGTGCACTTAACCATGACACCAAACTGTCTCTTAGCGCGTAGCCCATAAATGAGATGGACCAGCCTGAGCTATCCAGGTCAGGCTGACATGGATACCTCAGTACAATTATGAAGGCAGTTGGTTGCAGTAAGCTTCATTTATATGATCAGGGGTCATTTCCTGCAGGAGCGCACAGGAGTGAGGCTCCGGCAGTAAAGAGCCCAGGGGGTGGGCACGTGAAATGACTACTTGAAATGACTACTGCTGAAAGGTTAAAGGTTAAAGCAGGAAGTGTCAAATCAGGATTACAGCTGAACACCGAAAGGATACTGCTGAAGATGAAAGCAGAACAGCCAGTGTGGTTAAGAGCGGCAGACTGTAATCTGGGAGAACCGGGTTTGATCCCCCATTCCTCCACATGAAGCCTGGTGGGTGAACTTGGGCCAGTCACAAGTTCTCTCAGAGCTGTTCTTTCAAAAGCAGTCCTCGAAAGAGCTCTCTCAGCCCCACCTACCTCACAGGGTATCTGTTGTGGGGAGGGGAAAGGAAAGGAGATTGTAAGCCACTCTGAGACTCTGAGTGAAGGGCGGGGTATTGATCCAATCTCTTCTTCTTCTTCTTCTTGTTCTTCTTCTTCTTCTTCTCTGACATGTTCAAGCTGCACTAGGGGTCGCCAGAAGCCGACCATGACTTCCAGGCGTATACACACAGGCACGCAGTCACACAAAATACTGGCCCCAAAAAATGTGCATTTGGCATTCCGACCATTATATAAAAGGGGGGGGGGAGAAACCACTTGATTTCAAAAGAACAGAAATGCTACAACTGTCAGGTTAAGGTAATTCAAAATAATATCATGTTGATTTCAGTCATTGCCTCGCTACCGCTAATCACGGGTAATAGCAAATTCCTCGGTGCTTATTGCCTGAGAATAGTAATTCGCCACCTACCGTGTGCCTTGCAATTTTAAAATAAAGCTAATTTGAAGCTGTATGGGAAAATTCCAGCTATGTTGCATTCGAGTAATTAGGCCTATATTGTAGAGGGAGACCAGGGGATTTCCCGACTCGGCGGTGGCGACCTTAAGTTTTACCGAATTAAAATGGGCAAGAACTGTCGATCGCACGAAGGTTTTCCTTTACATTCGATACATTTCGGCTTATGTTTTTGACTCAACAGAGGAACTTACAAAAGCCAGAATGGATGGAGACAAAGACATCGTTCGTCTGCTATGGAAGAACTGTTGGAAACGTCCTGGAAAGGCTTCCTTAAGAGAGAGGCCAATGATGGATCAGGCTAATGGCCCATCCAGTCCAACACTCTGTCACACAGTGGCCGAAAATACCAGGTGCCATCAGGAGGTCCAGCAGTGGGGCCGGGACACTAGAAGCCCTCCCACTGTTGCCCCCCCCAAGGCACCAAGAATACAGAGCATCCCTTGCCCCAGCCTGAGAGTTCCTATTTATTTTGTTGTTCAGTCGCACAGTCGAGTCTGACTCATTGCGACCCCACAGGCCAGATCACGCCAGGCCTTCCTGTCTTCCACTGTCCTCTGAAGTTGGCTCAATTTCATGTTCGTTGCATCTATGACACCGTCTAACCATCTCAACCTTTGCCGTCCCCGTCTTCTTTGACCTTCAGTCTTTCCCAGCATTAGGGTCTTCTCCAGTGAGGGCTCCCTTCTCATTTGGTGGCCAAAGTATTTGAGCTTCAGTTTCATTATCTGTCCTTCCAGGGAACAGTCAGGGTTGATTTCTTTTAGGATTGACTGATTTGATCTTCTTGCAGTCCAAGGGACTCTCAAGAGTCTTCTCCAGCACCATAGTTTGAAAGAATCTATTCTTTGGTGCTCCTATCCATACCTTGTGGCTAATAGCCACTGATGGACCTCTGCTCCATATGTTTATCCAATTCCCTCTTGAAGCTGTCCACGCTTGTAGCCGCCACCGCCTCCTGTGGCCGTGAATTCCATGTGTGAATCACCCTTTCCTTGATTTTGGAAACTGACTCTTGCAGGGAACATGATTATTTGAATTTTTCTTTAAGGGCTGTCAGTCTCTAGATGGGGCCTGGAGACCGTAGTCCTCCAAACTACAGAGATCAGTTCCCCTGGAGAAAATCTGATACCAAATCACAGCACTAAGGCTGTAGCGCTGTGAAAAAAATGCAAATGGGCATGTGAAGTCCTAAAGATAATTTAGTACAAAGTCTGTAATATAAACAACTGACATCTAATACGATCATGCATATTCAATATGGTCCACGTAGGACTGCTTAAAAAGGTAAAGGTCTCCCTTGCTCGAAAGCCAGTCGAGTTCAACTCTAGGGTTGCGGTGCTCATCTCCGTTTCAAAGCCGAAGAGCCAGCGCTGTCTGAAGACGTTTCCGTGGTCATGTGGCTGGCATGAATAAACACCATGAATAAACAAGGCGCACGGAACGCTGTCACCTTCCCACCGAACTGGTACTTATTTATCTACTTGCAATTTCTTGCTTTCGAACGGCTAGGTCGGCAGGAGCTGGGGCCAGAGACAGGAGCTCAGTCCGTCATGCGGCACACCCGGGTCTCGAACTGCTGAACTACCGACCTTCCGCAGCCTGCAGCTCAGCGTCTTCACCACTTGGGCCACCGCAGCTCAAACATCTGAAATATATTAGAATACAGCCAGACTCTCTTCCTGTACAGCCAAGGTCTTCTCTAACATTCATACACGGCTACTCTGGAGGGTAGACTCTATGGAATTGTATATCCCGCTGAGGTCCCTTCCCTTCTCAAACTCCACCCTTCCAGACACACCCCCCCCAAAATCTATAGGACCCAGCCCAGAATTGGCAACTCTACTTCGTCTTTTCCTCCAGTCTCCCATTGCAACTTCGGAAAGGCAGGTCCCGGTAATAATTATTATAATCGCGTGGCATTGTGTGTAGAATAGCCAGGAGAGCCTAAGATTGTCCGGCAGCCAGAAGTCCTCCTAGGTCCTTTAGCATTATGCACCACTAGGTGGGGAGCTAGGCGTGTTTTTAAGGCAAGAGACGTTCCAGGGGCGGTTTGTCATTGCCTGCCTCTGCGTCACGGCCCTGGTATTCCTTGGAAGTCGCCCTTCCAAATACTAGCCAAAGCCGACCCTGCTTCGCTTCGGAGATCTGACGGGATCGGGCTAGCCTGGGCTATCCAGGTAAGGGCAACATTTCCAGTAATGGAAGATGAATGAAAGGAATGGGTTGAGCAGTCACCTATTTTCCCCTCCCACTCCCCATCAGCCACCTGGGACTTTTAAAAACCTGGAAGCCTCAATACAGCAGGGATCTGCAACATGGTGCCCTAGGCCCTATGGTTGCCAACTTTGGGCCAGAAAAATCCTGGAGATTTAGGGGTAGAGCCTGAAGTGGGTGGGATTTGGGGAGGGGAAGGGCCTTTGACATAGGCCCATTAGGAGTGTTGGGGTGCAACTCTGGTTTTTATTCGTTGTTGTAGATTTTCCGGGCTGTATGGCCGTGGTCTTCACATGGTAGTACTTGACGTTTCACCAGCAGCTGTGACTGGCATCCTCAGAGGTATAACACAGAAAGATGGAGTACTCTCTGTGTCAAGGTGAGAAGAAAAATGGTAGGCATGTAATTTATATCTACTCAGGAAGGTGGGGGTAGGGCTCAGTCTTTATCTTATAGGAGTTCCCCAGGCTGTGACATGCTAATGGAGGAGCTTTCCTGAGGAGGTTCTTTTGCATACGGATTGGCTGCTGAAATTCTAATCTTATCTGTAGTGCTGTTGTAAGATGTAGAGCATTTTGTTTTTTTCAGGACTGGAAACCATGCCCTATTTATTTTTAAACTCTCTTCTTTCTTGTTGAAATTGTGGTTATGTTTATGAATTTCAATGGCTTCCCTGTGTAATCTGACGTGGTAATTGTGTTGTGTTGTCCAGCATTTCAGCGTCTTGGAATAAGATACTGGGTCCTGTTTGAGTTAGGCTACGTCCAGCGACTGCTGGTTTTTCAGGTTGGCCAAGTCTGCAGTGTCTTTCATGTTCTTTTAATCTTGTCTGGATGCTGCATTGTGTGGTCCCAATGTAAACCTGTCCACAACTGCAGGGTATGTGGGATACTCCTGCAGAAGTGAGGGGGTCTCTTCTGTCTTTTGCCGATCGTAGCATCTGTTGTATTTTCCTGGGTTTTGTCCAAAAATCAGAGTGTCACCCCAACGTCCCCGATGTGCCTACATCACTTCCGGGCCATATTGGAAGTCACATGGGCATGTCACTGAAATGCCGAATGATACTCCCTTCTCTCGGTAAGCCCATCCCATTCCCCGCCAGCTGCCAGGAGGGATCTGGCAAACTCTATTGCCAGCTCTGGGTGGGGAAATACCTGGAGATTTCGGGGGTGGAGCCCGGGGTGAACACTGTTTGGGGAGGGGAGGGACCTCAGCGGGGTATAATGCCATAGAATCCACCCTTCAAAACAGCTGTTCTTCTTCCAGGCGAACATATCTCTGTTGTCTAGAGATCAGTTGTCATAGCAGGAGATCTCCAGGTGCCAACTAGAAGCTGGAAACCCTAATTCCCAGGGGTTTTTTTCCCTTTCAGGTTGAAATGCTTTACTGTTGGTGTTTTATATACATTTTCTAGGTTTTTAAATTGTATTTGTAATATTTTGTTTTTAGGTCATTTCTGACTGCAACAGGCGACTGTCACTTGTGGAAGAAGATGAAGAAGATGAAGAAGATGAAGAAGATGAAGAAGAAGAAGAAGAAAAGAAGAAGAAGAAGAAGAAGAAGAAGAAGAACAAGAAGAAGAAGAAGAAGAGGAGGAGGAGGAG
>NW_015173214.1:222875-232866 GCF_001447785.1 Gekko japonicus | reverse complement strand
TTCTCAGAGCGGCTTACAAACTCCTTTCCCTTCCCCTCCCCACAACAGACACCCTGTGAGGTGGGTGGGGCTGAGAGAACTCTGACACAAACTGCTCCTCCTCCCTATACTGCGATCCCTGAAGGGCAAATCTGAGGAAAGTAAGTTAATGAACCTTCTAGCCTCAAACAGGTCTGATATCATCGAAGCGGTGGCAAACGTCCTTTACAGAGCATATAGGAGGAGAAGTTCTTTTTCGGCAGACGGGGTAGTGAATTAACTGTTTTGCTTGTTTGCCGTTTTTGTACCGAAGGCTGCTGTTGTTATGCCAATAAACGTGTGTTGTGTTGTGTTGTGAGAGAACTGTTCATGAGAGAACAGCTCCGAAAGAACTTGTAACTGACCCAAGGTCACACCAGCGGCTGCATGTGAAGGCGTGGGGGAATCAAACCCGGTTCTCCCAGTCCGCACTCTTAACCACTACACCAAACTGGCTCCTAGCCACTTAGACTCCTAGGAGAAAAGTCGAATAGGTCTGTTTTCAATAAACAAAGGTCTCCCTCCTATCCTAATAGGGCTGCCAGCTCCCAATTGGGGGGGCAGAGCTTGGGAAGGCCACGATTTGGGGAGGGGGAGGGACTTCAGTGGGGTACAAGGCCACGGAGTCCACCTTCCAAAGCGGCCATTTTCTCTAGGGGAACCGATCTCTTGTCGCCTGGCTTGTAGCAGGTACTCATTTGTATATTAAGCGACACACCCCTAATGTAGCCAATCCTCCAAGAGTTTGCAGTAGCCCCTGTAAGAAGAGCTCTGTAAGCTCTTGGAGGATTGGCTGCATTAGGGGGTGTGGCCTAATATGCAAAGGAGTTCCTGCTACAAAAAGAGCCCTGCCCGGGGCGCCTGGGGATCCGCGGTCAACACGGGAGATCTCCAGCTGGCAACTGGAAGTTGTCAGCCCTCGATCCTCACCACTGCTTTGGTCTGCTTTCTCCACAAAATCTGGACGTTGCAGGTGTAATCTCAGGGAAAGGACCAGGAGCCAAGAAGACGGGGCTGCCGCGGCCTCAGGCGAAGCCTTTAAATACCTGGTTCCCATCTTCCTATTTGTAAATGGAGGATAATGATACCTCCTTCACGATATCAAAGCTTTTATGAGGATTAGTTGGTGCTTGTAAAACACTTTGAAGCTGGGGAAATGGTTTAAATACCAAAAGCGGGAGCTTGCCCCACACACTCGACTGCGTTCCAATCTCTCCCAAGATATAGCGCTCTCTCTATCCCCCCCCCTCGCTCTCTCTCTCGCTCTCTCTCCAGATCTGATCAAGTATTGCTAATGATCAATGTACCCTCTAAGCTATGGGCTCTTGTGAGCAAAAATTGTACGTTGTGAGTTACTGGCATTAAAGTTGTGAGCGAACGATTTGGCTACTGCATAAATTAGATTGCTCTGGAGCCATTCTTCCTGAGCTAAGACAAAAATGTGCGAGCGGGAAGCTAAAAAACTGTGAGCTCGCTCGCACTAACTCAGCTTAGAGGGAACACTGCGTAATGATAGAAACATGGTTCTCTGTTCATGGGTTTGGTTTACAGGGATGTAATGTATTGAAAACGATGTTAAGCGTAAGTCTGAAACAGGATTGTAAATAGACCAATCAGAGCTGCATAGTGTTCTGGAGGGAAGCACTCCGATTGGACCTTATCTGTAAATAGTGATTGGTTGTTAGCTGACGTGTGGGCGTGGCTACCTAAGCCCGGACTGTTTAAAAGAGAGCCTGTTGCTCTATGTTTTTGTCTGTTCTGATTTCTTCTGACTTTGTTGAATAAGGCTGGTTCACTGTTCACTAGCTGTGTTGAGTCTCGTACTTAACAAGGAACATCCTGGGGGGTGGCCTTTTCTCTTCCTAGGTTACCTCATTAAGACCCCGGTCACACGAGCGGGATAATCCGCAGGGGACGGGAGGCTTTTAGAGCCGGAGGAAAAAGACGTGCGGTAGCGTGATCTCACCTTCGCCCAAGCCTCCGGCAGCCGATCACACCACGCGAGGCAACACAGCAGCAAGGCGTTTGTGCACATGCGTGGGACGCCGATGGGCGCTGGCTGAGATGGGCTACCAGTGCTTCCTGATCAGACGCGCGCACGCACCGCGCATTATCAGGAAAATAGTACATGGTTCCTGGTAGCTTTTAAATCCGCGTCTTCGGGCCAAAGCTGCGGGTTAGAGACGGGAGTGCAACAATTCCCAGATGTTACAGTATGATCACGCCGCTTTAATCCGCAAGCAAGCCGTCCCTCTTGCAGGGCAAATTCTCCGTGTGACCGGGGCCTAAACTTTCAGAGGAAAAACCTCAGCATGTTGTTATCTCTTTTGGATGCCAGTTGTTCAGGTTGGCTGCCCGTTGTTCAGGTTGGTGTAGTGCTTAAGTGTGCGGACTCTAATCTGGGAGAACCCGGTTTGATTCCCACTCGTCCACATGAAGCTGCTGGTATGACCGTGGATCAGTCACAAGTTCTCTCGGAGCTGTTCTCTCAAGAGCAGTTCTTGAAAGAGCTCTCTCAGCCCCACCTACCTCACAGGGTGTCTGTTGTGGGGAAGGGAAGGGGAAGGGGTTTGTAAGCCGCTCTGGGACTCCGAGTGAAGGGCGGGGTATGAATCCAATCTCTTCTTCTTCTTCTTCTTCTTCTTCTTCTTCTCCTTCTCCTTCTTGCAACAAAATAGGAGGCAAATAGATCAGTAGCAATACATCCGCTTGGCATGCAGAAGATCCCAGCCTCCAAGTGGGAACCCAGAATTACGGCTTTTCTCCAGACCACAGAGTTCAGCTCCCCAGGATAAAATGGCTGCATTGGAGGATGGAGTTTATGGCATTTAAGGTTGCCAGGTCTTACCTTTCCCACGGCAGGGAGCTCCTGGCTCCTTGTTGGGATGTATCTGCTGCACTCTAGCATTCAGGGCAAAAACTCTATGGTAACCATAGAGCTCCCCCCTCCCGAATGCTAGAAGCATGCCGCATGTGGATCAGTCACAAGTTCTCTCGGAGCTGTTCTCTCAAGAGCAGTTCTTGAAAGAGCTCTCTCAGCCCCACCTACCTCACAGGGTGTCTGTTGTGGGGAGGGGAAGGGGAAGGGGTTTGTAAGCCGCTCTGGGACTCCGAGTGAAGGGCGGGGTATGAATCCAATCTCTTCTTCTTCTTCTTCTTCTTCTTCTTCTTCTCCTTCTCCTTCTTGCAACAAAATAGGAGGCAAATAGATCAGTAGCAATACATCCGCTTGGCATGCAGAAGATCCCAGCCTCCAAGTGGGAACCCAGAATTACGGCTTTTCTCCAGACCACAGAGTTCAGCTCCCCAGGATAAAATGGCTGCATTGGAGGATGGAGTTTATGGCATTTAAGGTTGCCAGGTCTTACCTTTCCCACGGCAGGGAGCTCCTGGCTCCTTGTTGGGATGTATCTGCTGCACTCTAGCATTCAGGGCAAAAACTCTATGGTAACCATAGAGCTCCCCCCTCCCCGAATGCTAGAGCATCGCCGCATGACGGCCCCAGCATGATGACATCAGTACTTGGTGATGTCATCGTCTCAGCAGTGTCCTCACGGGATGCTTCTATTCGGTGGTGAGGCTTCCCTCACCACCAGCAGTAGATTGGGCCCCCAAAATCGGGGGGTCCCCTGCTGTGCCTGGGGGGGTGGCATTGTACCCCACTGAGCTCTCTGTCCTCCCCGGGCTCCATCCCCAAATCTCCTGGAGTTTCCCAACCTTGATCTGGCAACCCTGACCCCATCCCCTGCTGGTGGCCAGGGGGGGACCTAGCAACCCTAGTGAATTCCACTTGTGAAGGACTCTTTGGGTAAAGAAGTATTTGACTGGCTGTACAGTTTTTTTTAAGTGTTGCTTTAGTAGCAGCTGCCAACACAGCACAAGGATCATCACTGTGCTGCTGAAGTTAACCTGAGGCAATCTTTTTGTGGCTGGTTCCACCTCTGGGGGCAGCCATTTTGTGTCGGCCATTTTGTGGCTGCGCCCACTGTGCCGTGTCAGAATTCCAAAGGTTCCTGCAGGCTCAAAAAGGTTGGGAACGCCTCGTTTTGAGAGTCAAACGTCCCTTCATCAGAGAGTTTGACTCACTGTTCTGAAGTGAGCCTTGTACTGAGAACAGTCAACACATCATAAGCCAGGACGGTGTCATGGTTAGAGTGCCCAACTAAGATCTGGGAGATCCAAGTTCCAATCCCTACTCGACCACGGTAGGTTGCCGAATGACTTTGAACCAGTCACAGTCTCTCAGCCTAACCAAGAGTTAGTTGTGAAGATCAAATGGAGAAGAAGAGAATGTTATAAGCCACCATGGTTCCCCACTGGGGGGAGGAGGAGGAGATTGGATTTACACCCCGTCCTTCACTCGGAGTCTCCGAGTGGCTTACAAACTCCTTTCTCTTCCCCTCCCCACAACAGACACCCTATGAGGTCGGTGGTCCTGAGAGAGCTCTGACAGAAACTGTCCCTGAGATAAGAGCTCTGAGAGAACTATGGCTTGCCCAAGGTCATCCGGCAGCTGTGAGTGGAGGAGTGGGGAATCAAACCCGATTCTCTCAGATTAGAGTCAGCGCAATTAACTACTCCACCAAACTGGCTTATGAATGAAGTAAATTAAAAAAAAAGTTAAAACTCCAGGCCATGTAATATCTTGTATTAAGACCAACAAAAATAGAACACCACATGAACCATTACTGGGAAGGGGCCGTGGCTCGATGGTAGAGCATCTGCTTGTCAGGCAGAAGGTCCCAGGTTAAATCCCTGGCATCTCCATTTAAAATATCTGTCAGGAGGTGATGTGAAAGACCTCTGCCTGAGATCTTGGAGATCCACTGCCAGTCTGAGTAGACTACACTGACTTCGATGAACCAAGGGCCTGATTCCGTATAAGGCAGTTCCATGCGTTCATGTGTACTGTGGAGAGAATTTCAGTACAGAACTACTGCCAGTCTGAGTAGACTACACTGACTTCGATGAACCAAGGGCCTGATTCCGTATAAGGCAGTTCCACTCATTCCACTCAAATGGCTGTATCTGTTCCACCATCTTTGGAGGTGAAATCTAGAGGTTTCTCTGTGTTCTATTTGCTTCCAAGAGGATCCACGATTTCCCCTCAGTGCGCTCTTTCCTCTTTCCACTGTTTTCTTCCAGTTATGTTATATTTTTCTGTACAATTTGGGAGGAACTATATGATGAAGTTGCTCTTCATAGTTGCATATGATGGATACAGTTCAACTCGACGCTGCTTCGTGACTAACTTCGACATGGTTTTACCTCAGCGAGAAATGAGGATTTCATAAAATGAGGCCCAAAGTTCACCTGATGTCCACAAACCAACTAGTCATCATTCAGTCAAGTGAAGTCATTCTATATCCATCCCTCCCCTCATAACTGAATAAAACCCAGCTCAGTTATACGTATCCAAAAGGAATCCGCCCTGAAACAGCATGTTGAATAAGAGTTTTATTTACCAATCCTTGCCATAAAAAAAAAAACCCAGTCTTAACAAACGTGTTGCTATAGCGATCGAGTAAGCCTGTGTAAACTTCAGGCATTCGTATTCATTCGAAACTTCTGAAGCAAGGCCAAATGTTGGATGCAACACTTGCCCTCTTGCCAAGTTGGAAATAGCACACAAATCATAGCAGAAATAAATGGGTGTGACTGATATAAGCGCAGCGAGGGGGGGGCAAGATGGGGAGCAAACCTAGTTTTTTACCCTTGAGGCAGCACTGAGTGAAAGTTATAGATGGGGATCCAGAGAACATAATTTCCTCCTCCCTGTTCACCTTTATACCCCACCATGGCAGTGCATGTTTCTCCCCCATAAATTGTACAACCGCTAGTAATTATATCACCGCAACCTGGGGAACAAGTGTTGTAACACTCGCTTTCTTCATAACATTAGGAACATTAACTTTCATTGGAGCAGGAAATTTGGTCTCCTTCAATTCATCTCCGGCTCCAGTCGTCGACAGTCCCTTTCAGTGATGTTGCCCATGAGGGTCAAGAGCTGTCATTTCCAACCTGCCATTGAGCTTGGCATCGTAGAATTAACTCTCTAGATCCCCCCCCTCACTCTCCATTTCCGAGACTCCTGTCCTACGATCTTCACTCCTGACTTCTCCAAGGTCAAACGCCGGCAAGAATCTGCCCGGCCTCGAATGTGCCGTAGCTGGCTCCGGCAACTTCCTGCTAATAACTGTGGTCACACTTCCTAGTCCAAAGAAGCATCCGCGCAACTTGGCGCTCTGTCGAGTGGAAGAGGTCACCTAGTTGTGTGAGAGAGGTCATCGCGTTGGTGGTTGCTGCTCGAGAGAGAAGACGGCTTTAAGAGGTAGCTGTTCGAACATGAAGGCAATCTGAGGTAATTAACTGATACACCCAGTCTGACTCATGTGATAGCACTGGGGGGGGGGAGAGAGAAAAGGAATTCGAGAATACGTTAATCCGAGTTTGTAATTGTACAGTCATAACGTTCATAATTTTTCCCTCCGTCTGTACGGACTCTACATTTTCCTGGCAACGAACGCTACCCTTTCTCAAAGCCAAGAAGACAAACACTTGGTACAGGTTAACACAGCTACTTAGGATTTGGCAGATGACATCAGGAGTTATCCTATCACTCCTCACATTTTGTAGGATTTCGTGCCGAGCGGCACTACGTCTCGGTCCTGAGCATCCTACAGACGCACGATATCGCCTAGCAGCAGTGGCCATGGGTGAATGCTCTCTGGCTTTTTTAAAAAAAGAATTTTACCCTCCTCTTGTTCAAGACGGGGGACCCAAAGTGGCTTTCAAACAAAAAAATCACAAAGAGTACAATTGAAACGAAAGAAATGTGCGATACGATACAACAACCCTGTCCCTTTTCACACAGGCTAAGGGCCTAGAATATGGGTTGACAGCCCTCTGCTGACAAACCTCAGAGACATTTCAGAGGTGGAAGCCATGGGCAGGGGCGCTCTAGTGATGTCACTACGTTGTGTGACTCTCTAGGAATTGCCCCCAAATCTCTGTGGTAAAAACCATGGAGATTGGAAGAAGTCCCGGCGCTATGCACAATGTGGTGATGTCTCGCGGCATCGTTTCCCCTCACCCATTATTTCCTCCCGCTGCTACATCAGCTCCATAGGGATGGAGCTAGGGATACCAGCCTCCAGGTGGGACCTGGGGATCCCCCATAATTACACCTCATCTCCACATGACAGTTGCCCTGGAGAAAAGGGATGCTGCGGGGGGTGGACTGTATGGCATTGTGCCCCAGTGAGGTCCCTGTCCTCCTCAGGCTCCACCCCCAAATCTCCGGGGTTTTCCTATCCTGGGTCTGGCAAACCTACCCCCCATCCCCTGGGCCTCCGTGGGCCTCTGGGCTGACTGGAGTTGCCTAGCAACTGCAACTTGTTCCCACTCACCCTGAGCCAGGGCAGGATGAATCAGAGGGCGGGGGAAAGGCAAGCGGAACAAGGAAGGAGGGAGATTAACAGTCCCTGGGTAATTCTTCGAGTCGGCCTAGTTCTCAGTGGCTTCCAGATGAAGTGGCTTTGAGAGCCGCTTAAGTACTTAATCACTGCAATTATACCCACTGCTGATGTGCCACGATAGCCATCGGCAGGCAGAGTTCATTTGCAAAGAACACTCCGGTTCAGTCGTCCCGTCTGGTTATTTAAGACGCCTGCCCCTTTTTTTTACTGAACTTCCTCTGCCCTACATAAAGCCCTTCTTCGGGAATGTTTTTTCGTCGTGTCCCCGCTTGTTAACGGGAGTTCGATGGCGTTCCTCCACACTGTGTGATGTGGCCAGATTCCAAAAGGGTGCTGCCTGGATGAACGTTCTGAAAAGCACGTATCTGCCCACAGCTGTGCCAATCCACACAGCTCCGCAGCTGTTCTCCAAGCAGAGTTTCAGCAGATAACCATGTTTGTCTGCGGTAGAAGAGTACTAGAAGCACCTTGGATTCAAGACTAGAAGCATCTTAGAGACTAAGGATGGGCATAAACCCCATTTTTGCGGTTCAGTGTGTAGCTGGAACACGAACCGAACCATGAAACCATGTGAACCAAAGGTTGGTTTGCAAACCGACCCAGTTTGTATTGTTTGTTGTTGTTCAGTCGCAAAGTCGAGTCCGACTCTTCGCGACCCCATGGACCAGCTCCCGCCAGGCCCTCCTGTCTTCCGCCGTCCTCTGAAGTTGGCTCAATTTCATGTTCGTTGCATCGATGACACTGTCTAACCATCTCATCCTTTGCCGTCCCCGTCTTCTTTGACCTTCAATCTTTCCCAGCATCAGGGTCTTCTCCAGTGAGTGCTCCCTTCTCATTGGGTGGCCAAAGTATTTGAGCTTCAGTTTCATTATCTGGCCTTCCAGGGAACAGTCAGGGTGGATTTCTTTTAGGATTGACTGATCTGATCTTCTTGCAGTCCAAGGGACTCTCAAGAGTCTTCTCCAGCACCATAGTTCAAAAGAATCTATTCTTCGGCGCTCGGCCTTCCTTACAGTCCAACTCTCGCAGCCATACATGACTACTGAGCTATTTAAAGTTTAAGCTCCTGCTTCCTGCTCCTGACGAAAAGCCATCAGGAGCAGAAAGCAGGGGACCATTTAAGCCAAACAGAAGCTGTTTTTCGTGAAGACCTCTGCTTTCTGCTCTTCATGAACCACCACGAACCGCATCAGAATTTGTGAAAGTTCGTGGCACTTCTTCAGTTTGCGAACATTGCTTCGCGAACTACGAACCAGACAAAATTCGTGATGAATTTTAGTTCATCAGCCGGTTCGTGCCAATCCCTATTAGAGACCATTTCCGAGCAATGAGCTCGGAGGGAACTTTGACTCTCGATGGACCTCCTGATGGCCCCTGGTATTTCTGGCCAGTGTGTGATACAGAGTGTTGGACTGGATGGGCCTTTGGCCTGATCCAACATTGGCATCTCTTATGTTCTTATGTTCTTATGAGAGTTCATATCCCGAAAATCTTGTTGGTCTCTAAGGTGTTACTAGACTCAAATCTAGCTCCACGTTGCGTGTGAGCCTCAGGCAATCCCCCATAATTCAGCACAGCCACTGAACAATATACTGCCGCGATCAGGATATTTGGTTAATATAGCAGAGCTTGCCCAGTCATAGAAGCGTGATACTGAGCGCAGTAAATAAATCTCCCAAGGAGCATATTGCATAAAAGGGAAACTTATATTTATTCATGTAGATCCAGTTCAGGTTGCAGCTGAAAGGGGAGAGAGAAGCCTAATCGAAAGAGTACTTTCCCCTATCACAAATGGCCAGCTTGTCTAGCATCGCGTGTGTGTGAGTGTGGGGGCATTGTCTCTACAGAAGAGACCTGCAGAGATGTGTCTCTCCATGGAAGGCCATGTAGAGAGAGTGAGAGGACAAAGGGAGGGAGGGAGAGGAGAGGGCAGCTCCCAGGTTAAGACAAAGAGACGCATCCCATTCAAGGAGATAACACCTATACACACTTCGAGTGATACAGTGGCCCACAATGTCCAGGCGTGCTGAACTGCGCACTCCAATGGCCACTTCAGAGGGTGTTGCTCCGCATCTCTCAGGAAGATGCAGTTATGGAGGTCGCTGGTCCATGGCTTGACAAAAAGCAGAGGTCATTTCTCAGTGGCCCACAATGTCCAGGCGTGCTGAACTGCGCACGCCAATGGCCACTTCAGAGGGTGTTGCTCCGCATCTCTCAGGAAGATGCAGTTATGGAGGTCGCTGGCCCATGGCTTGACAAAAAGCAGAGGTCATTTCAGGGGGGATCGCGGGGGATCGCAGTTCCCCCGGGTGAGGTACGGGGGGGGCACATGACGAAGCCCCGCCCCCTGCTTACGGCCGCCCCGCTTCCGGCCCTCATTCAGCCAGGAGGAGGCAGGAGAAGAGGGAGGGTAAGTTGCTTCCTCCCTGCCTCTCCCCACCCGTGCCTGCCTGGGGCCAGGGAGGGCCTTCGCGGGGCTTCCTTGCACTCCCGCC
>NW_015173214.1:216029-218638 GCF_001447785.1 Gekko japonicus | reverse complement strand
CGAGGGAAAACTATATGGTTTTCCCTCGGATGATTGTGGCCCCGCCCCCAACGTGCCCGACGTGATTGCGTCACTTCCGGGTGATGTAATTGCGGCATGGACTCCCAGACCAGCGCTGGACTCCCCCGCTCTTCATAAGGTAAGGACTTGGCAACCGTACTGGAACGCCCTGTGGATGGGGTCACCATGGGTTGGGTTTCAACTTAATGGCCCCTTCTTCTTCAGTATTCCTTCTTCATTGCTGGGGGGAAAATATAGGTCATAATATAGAATTGGACCAATGGTCCAAGGTCTGGAAAACTAACATTAGATTTACAAAAGCTATATCTTATACGGCCGGGGGGGCGGGATAAAGGTCTAATTAAAAAAATAAATAAATAATTAAATATAAAATGTTTTACAGATGGCACATAACACCAGAGAAGTTAGCAAAAATGTCTCCAAATATGTCAAATGTATGTTGGAAATGTAAGCAAAATGTTGTTTCTTTTTTTCACATGTGGTGGTCTTGTAAGATAGCAAAAAAATATTGGATATGGATACCTGAGATATTGCAAAAAATGCTAACAATAACTATACCATTTGTACCAAAAGTGTTTTTACTGAATACTATTCCAGAGTGTTTTTAAAAAACCAGATACTTATATGATTTTACATGTCTCAACCATGGCTAGGATCTTATATGCAAAATATTGGAAGAAAGAAGATACTCCATCAAAAGAATAAATTATCTACAAGCTACTTGAAGCAGCGGAAATGGACAAAATGACTTTACAATTACAAGACAAGAAAGAGGGAATTTTTGAGAACAATTGGTCAAGACTATACAAATGGATCGAGAAATATCTTCAAGGACTTATAACCTAAATATAAAAATATAATCTCTAGATTTTAACTGTCAAATTGGTCTAGGTGCAGAAATGAATGATTCCTTTTATGTAAAAACTAAGATGCTATAATCTGCTTGTTGTACGTTAGTCCTATATATGTGTAGTTGTTGACTTTTATTTTCAGAAAAATAATAAAATCCTTTCTTTAAAAAAAAAAAGAAAAAAGGATGCCTTCTTCGTCTCTATGCCTGAAAACTTCCAAGGCACCTCTGAATGGCCTTCCCCAAATCGCCATGTGCTGCGTGAAGCAGAGAGAATTACTCAACAGTAGAAGTCTCCAATTTGCCTTTAGCACTGAAGCTTCCAGAGAAAAGTTCCGAGGGGGAAAGACACAGGAGCTGCTTTTCAAATAATCTGCTTTATGCCAGTTTCATGGCTAGCCTCCATGAGAATTTATAGTTATGCAATCAACAATTACAGTTTTTGGCATTACCACATCGTAAAGTATATTAAAATACATATGTCTAGATATATAACTGCGGCAGACAGCTCCTTTATTATACCTACAGCCCAGACTTCCACTTTAGTCTATATATAGGCACATGCAGAGGAAGGAAGGAAGGAAGGAAGGAAGGAAGGAAGGAAGGAAGGAAGGAAGGAGTCTTGAAACAGATAAACAGATAGTGGGAGAGTTGCCATTGTGTTGTTCCCTGTAGACGTAAATCCCCTATATCCAGCCTGCCCCCTACACCAAGTCTATAGGATAGGGGGAGGCTACAAAAGCTTGAAAGAATCAGGCAAAGAAGGTAAGAGTCCTGCTGGATCAGGCCAGTGGTCCATCTAGTCCAGCATCCTGTCTCACACAGTGGCCAACCAGTTCCTCTGGAGGGCCAACAACAGGGCAGAGAGGCCAAGGCCTCCATAAGAACATCAGAAGACTCCTGCTGGATCAGACCAGGGGTCCATCTAGTCCAGCTTGCTGTGTCACACAGTGGCCAGCCAGTTCCTCTGGAGGGCCAACGACAGAGCAGAGAGGCCAAGGCCTTCCTAAGAACATAAGAATAGCCCTGCTGGATCAGACCAGGGGTCCATCTAGTCCAGCATCCTCCTGTCCCACACCGTGGCCAACCAGTTCCCCTGGATGGCCAACAAGAGGGCAGAGAGGTCGAGGCCTTCCCCTGATGTTGCCTTCTGGCTCTGGGATTCAAAGGATTAGTCCCTAGCCACTATAGACCTCTCCTCCATACTTTTAACTGCTATGGTCATGGAGGTATACCACTGCATCCTTTGGCAGCAAATTCAGAAGAAGAAGAAGAAGAAGAAGAAGAAGAAGAAGAAGAAGAAGAAGAAGAAGAAGAAGAAGAAGAAGAAGAAGAAGAAGAAGAAGAAGAAGCCATCAAGTCACAAATGACTCATTGCAACCTCAATCGTGGGGTTTTCAAGGCAAGAGACGCAAAGAGCGAGTTTGTCAGTGTCTGCCTCTACCTAGCAACCACTGTCTTCTTGATGGTCTGTCACCGAAGTACTGACTTTGGATGACTTTGCTTAGCTCCCAACCCCTGACAAGCTCGGGCTAAACTGGAAGGTACCTGAAAATTATTTACCCCAGAGTATCCCAAATTAACTCATAATTCTTACCACACATCAAGCCCAGGAGCTTTAGAAGGACACCTTCCAAACTTGAAGTACATGTCCATTGTTCAGCTGCTTTTGTGTCTCTTCTGTTGCACTTATTCTGCAAGAAGAAGAGGAGGAGGAGGAGGAGGAGGAGGAGGAGGA
>NW_015173214.1:201927-215634 GCF_001447785.1 Gekko japonicus | reverse complement strand
AATGGTGTCTGTGTCTGTGTCTGTGTGTGTGTGTGAGAGAGAGAGAGAGTCCATTTATGAGGGTGCAATACTGTTTTTGCTTTTGGGGCAGGGAAGGAAGTCCTCTTCTTGGAGATTACCTCTTCCGGCTAAGCACAGAGAGCTTTGCAGAATCTAGTCTTTCCCCCTGAAATAAAAGGCTTGCTTTAAGAGACCTGTGCAGTGCTGTAACCAGTGTTCCCTCTAAGCTGAGTGAGTGTGAGCTAGCTCAGAGGTTTTTTTAGCCTCCGGCTCACACGTTTTTCTCTTCACTCAGGAAGGATGGCTCCAGAGCAAACTAAGTTATGCAGTAGCCAAATCGCCAGTAGCTCGCAAAGCAGAATTTTTGCTCAGAAGACTCCACAGCCTAGAGGGAGCATTGGCTGCGACTAGATTTAGAGCAACACTGGTTTCTTCTGGAGAGACGGTTCTTTGGCCAAGTGTTCTTCACACGCCTGCCTCCTAGTGAAAAAAAACCCACCTACCCATCAAAGCACCACGGAATCTCAGATAGAGGTCTTTTACATCGCTGTTCCTTTCTTTCCTCATTTTTTCCTCCATCGTGTCAAGCTGGCTTCTGGCGACTACTAGTGGGGCTTGAAGGCAAGGGACTTTCATTGGGTTGCCAAATCTATTTTGCTTACCGGCGGAGGAGCCTCGCCGGGCTCCGGGAGCCATCTGAAGATGCGCGCACAAAGCGCACGCGCGCCGGCAGCACGTCACCAGAAGTGACGCACGACGTCGACCACGTTGAAGGCGTGGCCCCGATTATCGGAGGGGAAACCATAGAGGTTTTCCTCCAACGATCGGGGCCACGCCCCCAGCGTGATTGACGTGGTTGCGTCACCTCCAGTGACGCAGCCATGCTGCGCTTCAGGGGGCGGAGTTCCCCCCAGGGCCCGATTCCGCGGCGGCAGAAATCGGGCCTCCAAAGCTGGGGTTTACCCGCCACCCGCCCCCACTTGGCAGCCCTAGACTTTCAGAGGCGGCTCGCCATCGCCTGCCTCTGCTTCATGACCCTGGTATTCCAAGGAGGTCTCCCATCCAAATACTAGCCAAGGCCAGCCTCGCTTAGCTTCCAAGATCTGACAAAATCAGGCTATCCAGGGCTGGGCTACATCACTGTTCCTTTTAACTGAAGAGGCTGGGAATTGAACCCGAAAACGTCTTTGTGCAAAGCAGAGGTTTAAGGGTGGAGTTTGTAGAGGCCAGGGACCTCAGCTGGGCTCAGTGCCGTAGAGTCAACCTTCCAAAGCAGCCATTTTCTCCTGGGGAACTAGGGTTGCCAGCCCCCAAGTGGGGCCTGGAGATCTCCCGCTTTTACAACTGATCTCCACCTGACAGAGATCAGCTCCCCTAGAGAAAATGGCTGCTTTGAAGGGTGGACTCCGTGGCATTGTACCATGCTGAGGTCCCTCCCCTCCCCAAACCCCGCCCTCTCCTGGATCCACCCCCAATGTCTCCAGGTTTTTTCCAACCCAGACCTGGCAACCCTATGGGGAACTGATCTCTGTGGCCTGAACTGTAATTCCACAAGAACTCCAGGCCCCATCTGGAGGTTGGCAGCCCTAGTACCCAGCTGTGAGACACGTTGACTTGGGCCTCGTGCAGACCTGCCAGTTATCCTTTAGGATGTGGACAAACGTATCAGTTTAACTGACATCCCGAATGGGCCCTTTGTCATTCAAAATGGCGGCCAAGCAAGGCCAAGAGATTCTAACCGAAGGGCCAATTGCTCGGTCAGAATCATGACTAGAACTGGCAGAGCCCGTAATCACAGCTGGGGCTTATTATTAAAGGACATTTTCTAGCATCGTATGCATTTATTTTCTGTGCAGGAGGGTGCCAAGAGGTTCTGAGCCCAACCAACATCCCCCATACCATTGTTGCCAGCATTCTCAGCACTGAACCTGAGGTGGTCTTCCCTGAGAGACACCCCAAAACAACCTCTGAACCTCCACAAGCAGTGCCCTCATGAAGCCAGGCTTGGTTTAAACAGTGGCTTTTTTGCTGGGAGGCTCGGAGAACCACATCTTGGCTGGGAAAACTCAGTCCAAAGAATTCTTCAGGCTGGCTGCACGGCCAAGCATTCCCCATGCAAGCAATCCCCCCCCCACACACACACACTTCTCTCCTGTCAGCTTAGTCCAAAAAGGACTAAGAATGGGGAGGTCTCTGCCCTTGCATCTTCTGCTGGCCAAATGGCTAGTCTTTTGACTGTCAAATATACAGGCAGGCAGAGATAAAAAGCCTCTGGCCTGTGCCATTGTCATAAATGAAGTGTGTTGCATATTTCCACCCCCCTCTCCTGTCTAAAAAGGTGGTTTTAAAAAGGTTGAGCGGTGGCTCAAGTGGTTAAGACAGTGGACTGCAGGCTGTGGAAGGTCGGTAGATCAGCAGTTCGAGACCCGGGTGCCGCATGACGGAGTGAGCTCCCGTCTCTGGCCCCAGCTCCTGCCAACCGAGCGACATTGCAAGTAGATAAATAGGTACCGCTTCAGTGGGAAGGTAACAGCGTTCCGTGCGCCTTGGTGTTTAGTCATGCCGGCCACAGGACCACGGAGACGTCTTCGGACAGCGCTGGCTCTTCGGCTTTGAAACGGAGATGAGCACCGCAACCCTAGAGTCGGACTCGATTGGCTTTCGAGCAAGGGAGACCTTTACCTTTACCTTTTACTCCTGTCTCACCCATGTCAGGAAGTATCTTTGAAATAATCCTCTCATCTCCGTCTCCATATATTTGTCTAAGATATCTGCATTCTTACACGCCAGACCTATCAACTCTTCATGTCTAGTGAATGGTCAGCCATTCAGGTTCACCCTGCCACACATTAAGAAACATCACTCCTGTGTCTGGCACCAGGGGAAACGCCGGACCACTCTATTGTTCCACAATGGACACCCCCAGTACAGTCCCCCAACACCTGGCTTCTGTTGTTAAATCCAGACCCTGCCTCTCTGGAAGCTCATTGGTCACATCTAGGCCTTGCCCATCCTGATGCCACACACCCCTGGGACTCATCACTGGTCCAGGAAATCTATTGTTCTCACCTGAGACCAGCCCCCAGGACCGCCCATTGGTCTGCATTGTCTTCCATAGGGTATATCCCAGTGTAACCATGGCCTCAGCCCGTGTGTTTTCTGCCATAATCAAAATGGCAGTCCATCCCTAAGCCCTGAGTTTAGGCCACAATCCATGGACCTCTGCACATCTGGACCAGGCTGTATAACCCCTCTATATTGTGTGTGTGTGAGTGTTTGAATATTGTTTGTATGTTTAGTAAAGAAATCATTATTTTAGCCACCCAGTTTCCGTGTCTATTCCTGGGTTCTTGGGAATTCTAACTCTGGTATACACAGGTCAGATCCTATAGATAAGCCAATTGCATATTAATAATTATTTGTTGCCCCAGAAGGTCAGACCAGAACTCTGCTCTGGTTAGACCTCACCTAGAGTATTGTCACAGATGCAACGAACATGAAATTGAGCAAACTTCAGAGGACGGCGGAAGACTGGAAGGCCTGGTGTGATCTGGTCCATGGGGCCGCGAAGAGTCGGACTCGACTGTGCGACTGAACAACAACAACAAGAGTATTGTGCTGAGTTTTGGGCGCCACAATTTAAGAAGGACACAGTCAAGCTGGAACATGTCCAGAGGAGGGCAACAAAGATGGGGAGGGGTCTGGAGACCAAGTCCTAGGAGGAAACATTGAAGGAGACGGGTATGTTTAGCATGGAGAGGAGACGACTGAGAGGTGACATGGGAACCATCTTCGAGTCCTTGAAGGGCTGTCGTATAGGGGATGGTGCGGAGTCGTTTTCTATAGCCCCAGAAGGTCAGACCAGAACCAACGGGTTGGAATTAAATCAAAAGGGTTTTTGGTTAAACATCAGGAAGAACTTCCTGACAGTTACAGTGGTTCCTCAGCCGCTTCCTTGGGAGGTGGTGGGCTCTCCTTCTTTGGAGGTTTTCAAGCAGAGGCTAGAGATGGCCATCTGACAGCAGTGCAGGTTCTGTGAACTTTGGCAGATCACGAGAAGGGAGGGCAGGGAGGGTTGCCTCAGTGTTTCGTTCTCGTGGCCCTTTCTTACACGCCCAGAGAAGTGCCAGTCGCCACTTTGGGGTCAGGAAGCCTTTTTTCTCCAGGTCAGTTTGGCCAGGGATCCTGGAGGGGGTTTTGTCATCTTCTGGGTGTGGAACAGGTGGTCACTGGGGGCATGGGAGGAGGTATTTGTGAATTTCCTGCATTGTGCGGGGGGTTGGGCTAGATTAAGAAGAGAGAAGAGATTGGATTTATACCCCATGGCCCTTCACTAGCCAAAGGTGTCTTAGAGCGGCTTACAAACTCCTTTCCCTTCCCCTCCCCACAACAGACACCCTGTGAGGTAGGTGGGGCTGAGAGAGCTCTTGACAGAAACTGCTCTTTTTCAAGAACAGCTCTTATCAGAACTATGGTTGTGCCCAAGGTCATCCAGCAGCTGCAAGTGGAGGAGTGGGGAATCAAACCCGGTTCTCCCAGATTACAGTCCGCGCACTTAACCACTACACCAAACTGGCTCTCATAGAATCATAGACCCTTCCAGCTCTATGATTCTATGAGTCCATCAATGCTGTCCAACACCAGTGATGTCATATGGCTGAAATTTTCTGCTATTTTTTTGTCCTTTTCTGTTGTTTCTTGATGATAGCACCATGCCCATCAGCTTATTCTATTTATTTATTTATTGTTTATGTATTGTTTCTATTTGTATCCTGCCTTGCCGGACACGCTGGCTCAAGGCAGCTAACAGGATTAAAATATCATAAAACAATACAGAGTTAAAAGAGTTAAAAATACAGTACAAAATTAAACAACATCAGTTAGCAGATATAGAAAAAGACAAGCTAATGATGGCGGTGTTCCAAATCAACCCAATGCTAAAGACAGCGTCCAACAGGGTCAGAAGATGGTGGTATTCCAAATCAGCCCAATGGTAGAAATAGCATCCAACAGGGTCCCAGGCCAGAAGATGTTCTAGGGCACATTCATCAGTGGCGGCTCCTAATCGAAAGCCTGGTGGAAGAGCTCCATTTTACAGGGCCTGCGGAACTGTAAAAGGTCCCGCAGGACCCTGATGTCCTCCATTCCACCAGTGTGGTGCTGCCACTGAGAAGGCCCTGGGTCTGGTAATAGTCAGCCTGGCTTCTTTCGGACCAGAGAGAGTCAGGCGATGTTGTGACCCTGACCTTAGTGCTGTCTGGGGCACGTATGGGGAAAGGCGGTCCCTCAAGTAGGCAGGCCCCTGACCATGTAGGGCTTTAAAGGTTAGAACCAGCACCTTGAACTGAACCCGGTATGCTATAGGCAACTTGTGGCTAAGCCAAGAATCTTGTGCTGGTCTTTGACCATAACCGTTCGTTCATTCTTTCCTTCCTTCATTCGTTCAGAGGATCAGTAGAGATCACCACGGTTCACCCATAAGATCAGGCAGACTAAAATAGAGTACTCTAATGGTAAGAGTCTGAATAAGCTCAGTTGTTTTGGGGGGGGGGGGATTAATGTTTTCTTCCCCCTTGAGTTACGGTTCCCTCTTCATATTGTCAACCGCTATGAAGATATTAAATATGAATACATGTATTATGAATTATGTACATCTCAAATGTTTCTAGTGGCCTTTAAATTCTGCGGGATAAAATACACTTTTTAAAATAAGAATTGATTTTGATATCTCCAAAAAGATTTAGGTTAAAAGCTTATCCGGAGTTTTGATAATATTGATGGCCGCTATTAAAAATGATCGATAATGGTGTTTCTTGATAGGAAACATCATAGTTTGACATGATACGGAGGGAAGTGAGATAAATGCATTAAATTTCAGTGTGAAAATCATTTATTTTAGACCGAGTTCTAATAGATTTATCTCGCTTTCTTCTGTAGCGTATTGACTGACGGCTGAGGAGAATGCTCATTCTTACCATATGGTGATAAACTGTACGCCTGCATTAGTGAGAGCAGAATATTTTATTTAAAAGGAGGTTCAGAATGAGGTATGGATTAGCTGCCAAACAACAATTCAGAATTTCATGTACCTCCACGACTATAGCAGTTAAAAATATGCTGAGATAATGTGGAAAAAATACCTTCTGGCACAGTGAGGTTCTTCCGTGCCCTTCAAGATCAGATTGTCCCATTCTTAGTGGGTTATTTATAGAGACAAATGTATATATTATAGCACTAGTCACTTATTCAGATACACCAGAGGTTCCCAAACTTATTTGGCCTACCGCCCCCCTTTCAGGAAAAAACAACAACTCAGCGCCCCCCTGGAAAACTGTTGGAAATATGTGTGTTGCAAGGTCTAAAATCCAGTCATGATAGGGTTAATGTATGTTTACCTCGTGTGCTATTGTTTAGACTGACCTGGAAGGGAACCTGGCACAGAGCCAATGGGAAGAGAGCCCGGGAAACTGAAAGCCTATTTACTAACAATCATTGGTTAATGCATTCAGGTGATTTCCTTCTAGGGGTCAAGAAGAAGAAGAAGAAGAATCTCCATTGTTGTAGACTGTGTGGTCAAAGTGTAAAGATGTAGTCTTAGGTGTCTTTGTTGTTTTGTAGATTTCCTGTGTACCTTCCCTTAGAAATAAAGATTTTACATTAGAAGAAAATGCCTCCTCTCCAGTGAAGTAAAGATCGATTGCAATCTCTGAATATTTAACTATTTTGCCAGTTTTCCCAACAAAATCTACCTTCAAGAAGTGGACAAAAAGATGCAGTGACAAATTTGCACCCAAGGCTCCTACCACCCACCTGGATCGTTCCAGTGCCCCCCAGGGGGTGGTATTACCCACTTTGGGGACCAGTGAGATATACCAACCCAATGATTTACCTTTTGGACTGTTTTCTATAGAGACCTTGGTCAACACCCATAACAAGAATGTAGAGAAGAGCTAGAGTCCAGTCGCACCTTAAAGACTAACAAAATTTGTGGCAGGGTATAGCTTTCGTGAGTCGGTGTTCACTTCTTCAGATACAGCTAGAACGTGAGTCCATCTGTCATATCTTGGACAGTGATTTCAGAGGCCAAATGACATTAGCAGGCAAATGACAATAGCGTGTGATTGACAATACCAAGCGTGATTGAGTTAGGTGTGAAAGGCAGAGGGGTAGCAGGTGTGGAGAAATCAGCATTGGTAATGAGACAGGAAACCTAGGTCTCAATTAAGTCCAGGAGGATGCATTATCTTGAGCTTCATTATCAGTTGCAATTCAGCAGTCTCTCAGAGACATATATAGAACAAGATACAGGACAAAGGACAAGATGTAGGACAAATAGATTCACATTCTAGCTGTCTCTGAAGAAGTGAGGAGTGACTCACGAAAGCTCATCCCCTACCACAAATGTTGTTAATCTTTAAAGTGCTCCTGGACTCTTGCTCTTTTTTAGTGCTACAGACAGACTAACACGGCTGCCCGTCTTGATCTATCTCCAAGGAATGTAGAGAATCAGTCTTAGCAATCGGACTTGGACGTTCTGATTTCCACTGAGCAGTCCTGGTACTCGTCAGGTGAGTTTGGACCAGTCATACTTTCTCAGTCTAATCTTCATCCTTGGACTGTTATGAGGACCCAATAGGGTTTCCAGCTCTGGGTTGGGAAATACCTGGAGATTTTGGGGGTGGAGCCTGAGGACGGTGAGGGTTGGGGAAGGGAGGGACTTCAGTGGGGTGTAATGCCACAGAGTCCACCTCTTGCAAATGAATTGATCACTCTTGCCTGGAGATCGGCTGTAATCCCAGGAGGACTCCAGCCACCACCTGGAGGTTATGCAAACAAACTCACACTCGAGACTACTGCCTTCTTATACAGTTCTACTGACAACCCAAACTAATACACATAACAAATGGTGCTGCCACCATGCATCAATGACATCTGCTCCAGTTGAATGGTGACGGAATAGTCCTTGGAAGTGGGAGTCTCTCTTCAGAATGATTCGGTCACCGGCTCATGGCGCAGAGAAGAGTTCCCAGAAGAAAGCACACAGTCGATGGCATGAGCTCAGGCCTAGCTGTAGCGCGAACCAAAGGAGCGGCAACGGCACACCTAGGTTGCTTTCCCGTTTCTTTGGGCTTCTACAGGCCGCTTTTCTTAGTGATGGAGCTCCACCCAGCTCTGGCAAGATTCAAAATGACCCGTAGTCTATACCTGATTCATAGCTATTTGGAACATACCTAAATTTCAAACACATTGTCCAAGCTTGCAAAAGAGAGGCCTCCACATGCTTTGCCATACAGGCAAAGAGAGAGAGAGAAGAGCTTGGATCTATGCCCCACACTTCGCTACCCGAAGGAGTCTCAGAGCAGCTAACAGTCTCCTTTCTCTTCCCCTCCCCACAACAGACACCCTATGAGGTAGGTGGGGCTGAGAGAGCTCTTTCGAGGACTGCGTCATGAGAGAACAGCTCCGAGAGAATTGGTGACTGACCCAAGGTCACGCCAGCAGCTGCATATGGAGGAGCGGGGGAATCAAACCTGGTTCTCCCGGATTAGAGTCCAATGTGCTTAACCACTACGCTATGTCACCAAACAGGAGACATAGGTTCAGTCCGAGCTCAGTTGCGGGTCACGCACAACTCCGTTCCAGATCTCTAAAATGGGAATAGATGAGCTAGCTCACCTGGATGATATGATATGAGGAAGAAGGGAACAAGATCCAAGAGGAGCAAAACAGGGTCTCCCCCTCCCTCCCCCATCCACCCCCTCCCCTACCCCCGGCTGGGTCTCCCCCCCTCTGTCCCCTCTGGCCGTTATTGCTCCTTCTCCCCCCCCCCGAAAAATTCTGACTACGAGCCTGCAGAGATCTCCAGCTGCCCCCTGGAGGTTGGTAACCCTATCTGAGATTCTTGTATCAAAAGCTGGCCAGGAGTGAAACTGGGACCTTCCAGATGCCAAGGGTGTGTTTAAAGCTGTGTACCCTTCCAAAAGGAGTCATGTTCTCACCCCCCAGATCATCCTTATTTGTGCAAAAAGGTGAGTAACTCTCTAGGACATAGATACGTATTGGAGATAGATTCCTTTCCATTCCAGACTGGGGAGTGTTCAAAGGGTAGTTTGCCTCTCGGGCTGGTAGGGTTGCCAAGTCCCCCCGGGAGGTGGGGATCCCCCTGCTAAAAGGGTCCCCAATCCGCCTGTCTGGAATCCGGTCGGTGGGGAGAACCCCACCCTCGAAGTGCTGACGTGCCCGGCGTGATGACATCACCCGGAAGTGACATCATCACACTGGGCACATTGCCAGGCGACCATAGAGTTTTTAGGGTGATGGCCAGAGCGTCGCCCGGCAATGTGCCCAGCGTGATGACGTCACTTCCGGGTGACATCATCGCGGTGCACAAGAAGGTTCCCAGAGAGGGCCCTGGACTCCCACACTATTTCAACAGTAAGACTTGGCAACCCTACAGGCTGGTATTGTCTTAGGACTTCAATAAAAACATTCCCCTTGTTTGGTCTCCGTCGGCCAGCAAGTTAGTCTAGCAAAATAGAACCTACTCTTCTTTAACATGGCGGAGGACCAACAAGAAGATAGAGTTGAGAAATCATGCCCGCCCCCGCCTACCCCACCCGGCAAAAGGCTATCAGTGTTTATGTGGCACTAACAGAGTATTTGTCAGTAAGACAGGAAGTGATTACTCTTTTAGAAGTCATAAATCCATGACGCCATCTTACCTCTCTACTCTGAGTGGCAGGGATCGCCTCATGTTCCTAACCTGACGTGCAGGAGAGTCCTCCAACCAACACCTATTGGTTGTTCCCGCCTGTAAAGTAGGTTAGGCCCCCAGGCCCATAGCCTGGATTTTGTAATTCAGGGAGCATTTAAATTTCTTAGGGGGCACTGGCTAATTGAATTAAAGGAACAACCGACTCCTTCCCCACACCTGATGCCGCTCAGGGGCTCTGGGCTGGGTGGGAAGTTGGGGGGCTTTGCCAGTAAGTCAGGGGGCCTAGCCCTGAGATGCCCCACAGTAGCTACGAGCCTGTTAGGTCCTGGGTGGCCCAGGCTAGCCGGATCTCACCAGATCTCGGAAGCTAAACAGGGTCGGCCCTGGTAAAGTCTTGGATGGGGGACCACCAAGGAAGTCCAAAGTCAATACACTGAGGCAGGCAACGGCAAACCACCTCTAAACGTCTCTTGCCTTGGAAACCCTTTGAGGGGGTCACCAGAAGTTGGTTGTGAACAGGGGTCATTTCCTGCAGGAGCGCACAGGAGCAGAGCTCCAGCAGTAAAGAGCCCAGGGGGCAGGCACATGAAACAAGCCCCGCCCCCTGCTCCCAGCAACCCTAAGTCAGAGCAAGAAGCAGACAGGTAAGCTGCAGAGCCCCCTCCCCCCGGCCCAAAACAGTCCAGTGGCACCTTTAAGACCAGGTTTTATTCAGGTACAAGCTCTCCCTCCTCTGCGAGGACAGATCTGCACCTTCCCCCCCCCCCAATAGCTAGCAATCCAAAACAGTCCAGTGGAGCCTGAGCGGTGGGTGTTGCCTTCTGACACGCTTCCGGTGACGTCAGGGGGTGTGGCATATGCAAATTAGTTATGCTAATGAGTTATGCTAATCAGCTCCTGCACCTCTTTTTCTACGCAATGACCCCTCTAGCCAACTGACGCTGTTCCAAGCTGTACCTCTTGTTTTAATCGTTAGAATGTTTTATCGTGTTTTAAACTGAAACTGTATTTATTATAATGTGACGTTACCCGCCCTAAGCCCACTTGCAGGATGGGCGGGATATAGATGCAGATAATAAATAGAAAATACATAATAGATATAACAACTCAGGTTCTTATTCAGGAACGGGTCATCGTCCATTTCCTGGGCTGAGACTGTCTTTTGCGATGTGGCCATGCCCCCTAGAGGACACGCTGGTTCATAACATCAGACGGGCTAACGCAACTATGAAAAACAGAACGAAGTTTTGAGTCCAGTGGCACCTTTAAGCTCACGAAAGCTTATACCCAGAATGAAACTTTGTTGGTCTTCAAGGTGCCACTGGACCCAAACTTTATTCTGTGGCTTCAGACCAACACAGCGGCTACCCACCGGAACAAATATGAAAAGTGGGTATCCTGTCCCAAAAATGTACATTCACGGGGTGGCTGCTTTTTGAAAGCGTTTGACTCCTTTTTTACAGTTGTTACGGGGAAGCCTTGACGATAGAATTGTTGTTCAGTCGCACAGTCGAGTCGGACTCTTCACGACCCCACGGACCAGATCACGCCAGGCCTTCCAGTCTTCTGCCGTCCTCTGAAGTTGGCTCAATTTCATGTTCGTTGCATCTGTGACACTGTCTAACCGTCTCATCCTTTGCCGTCCCCGTCTTCTTTGACCTTCAGTCTTTCCCAGCATCAGGGTCTTCTCCAGGGAGGGCTCCCTTCTCATTGGGTGGCCAAAGTATTTGAGCTTCAGTTTCATTATCTGGCCTTCCAGGGAACAGTCAGGGTTGATTTCTTTTAGGATTGACTGATTGGATCTCCTTGCAGTCCAAGGGACTCTCGAGAGTCTTCTCCAGGTCCATAGGTTCAAAAGCATCTATTCTTCGGCACTCGGCCTTCCTTATAGTCCAAATCCAGATCCGTGGTGAGTTGTGACCAATGTTCCCTCTAAGCTGAGTTCGTGTGAACACCGTTTTTTAGCCTCCGGCTCACACATTTTTGTCTTAGATCAGAAAGGAGGGCTCCACAGCAGAGTGATTTTTGCAGCAGCCAGATTGCTCGCTCACAACTTGCCAGTCACTCACAAAGTAGAACTTTTGCTCACAAGCCTCCACAGCTTAGAGGGAGCATTGGTCATTGAGCATGCAGTCTTTCCCTGTAGCTTCGGTTCACAGCCCTCTGTTCTGCATTTCTGATAAACTTTTGTCTTTTATCTCCCGCTAGCAACAGATTGGAATGCAGAAGTCCCCGGAACGATTACAGGGCTTTATGGTGGCTCAAGTGGTTAAGTGGCTGAACTGCAGGCTGTGGAAGGTCGGTAGTTCAGCAGTTCGAGATCCGAATGCCGCGTGACGAAGTGAGCTCCCGTCTCTAGCTCCAGCTCCTGCCAACCTAGCAGTTCGAAAGCAAGAAATTGCAAGTAGATAAATAGGGACCACTTAAGTGGTAAGGTAACAGCGTTCCGTGCGCCTTGGTGTTTAGTCATGCCGGCCACATGACCACGGAAAACGTCTTCGGACAGCGCTGGCTCTTCGGCTTTGAAACGGAGATGAGCACCGCAACCCTAGAGTCGGATTCAACTGGCTTTCGAGCAAGGGAACCTTTACTTTTACTTTATGGTTCCTCCAGTTTTAGGGATGCCAGCCTCTGGGTGGGACCTGGGGATCCCCTGGAATTACAGCTCATCTCCAGGCTACAGAGATCAGTTCCCCTGGAGAAAATGGAGGCTTTGGAGGGTGGACTCTGTGGCCTTGTACTCCACTGAGGTCCCTGTCCTCCCTAGGCTCCATCCCCAAATCTCCAGGAGTTTCCCAACCTGGATGTGGCAGTTCTGCCCCCAGTCACACACACACACACCCCGGTGACCAAGGGTAACCCAGCAACCCTATCTGGTTTCTAGAAAGGTGGTTGTTTTCTGAAACTGATGATAAACTCAAAAATCATAACTACTGCCAGGATTTCATATTCAAAGAATTGGAGGAAAGAAGAAGTCCCGTCAAAAGAAGAAATCATTTACAAACTGTTAAGAGACAGCGGAAATGGACAAATTAACTTTACAACTTCAAGATAAAGGGGAAGCATGATGAAAAGTAGAGACATCACCCTGCCAACAAAAGTCCGCATGGTCAAAGCAATGGTATTCCCAGTAGTCATGTATGGCTGTGAGAGTTGGACTATAAGGAAGGCCGAGCGTCGAATAATAGATTCTTTTGAACGAACTATGGTGCTGGAGGAGACTCTTGAGAGTCCCTTGGACTGCAAGAAGATCAAATCAGTCAATCCTAAAAGAAATCAACCCTGACTGTTCCCTGGAAGGCCAGATAATGAAACTGAAGCTCAAATACTTTGGCCACCAAATGAGAAGGGAGCACTCACTGGAGAAGACCCTGATGCTGGGAAAGATTGAAGGTCAAAGAAGACGGGGACGGCAAAGGATGAGATGGTTAGACAGTGTCATCGATGCAATGAACATGAAGTTGAGCAAACTTCAGAGGACGGCAGAAGACCGGAAGGCCTGGTGTGAACTGGTCCATGGGGTCGCGAAGAGTCGGACTCGACTGTGCGACTGAACAACAACAAAAGGAATCTGTAAGCAGCTCTGAGACTCTGAGTGAAGGGTGGGGTAGAAATCCAATCTCTTCTCGTCGCTCTTCTCTTCTTCTGGTACTCATAATTTTCCAGACTTGTCACTGGAACAGCTACCTAAGAAGGCCTTTCTTGCCCCAAACCAGTGGTCCCCAAGCTTTCTGAGCCTGAGGGCACCTTTGGAATTCTGACACTGTGTGATGGGCGCGGCCTCAAAATGATTGCCCCAAAATGGCTGCCGCGGGAGACGGAGCAAGTCACAAAATGGCCGCCGTAGCTCCCATTCCATCACACAGTGAAGATCCTTGGGCTGTGGTAGCGGCTGCTGCCAAAGCAGTGTTATTGTTTTTTAAATATATATATATACTGGACAAACGCTTTACCTGGCCCCACCCACTTTCTCAAAGAAATTGGCGGGCCTC
>NW_015173214.1:193349-201340 GCF_001447785.1 Gekko japonicus | reverse complement strand
TGCCTCCTTATGTCCAGACATAACACCCACATCTTCTGCTAGTGAAATCCATGTTTTCCTCGTTAATTAAAGGATGTCTTCCCTTTATCAGTCTTGAACCTACTACAAATCATGTGACGGCAACCCAAGTGCTGTGTCTGTACATTCAGAATAACCCCCATTAGCCACACGGGGAGAAGACGAGTGGTTTTTATACCCCGCCTTTCACTACCCGAAGACGTCTCAGAGCAGCTTACAAACTCCTTCCCTTCCCCACAACAGACACCCTGTGAGGTCGGCGGGGCTGAGAGAGCTCTTTTGAGAACTGCTCATGAGAGAAGAGCTCTGAAAGAACTTGTGACTGACCCAGGGTCACTCAGCAGGCTTCGTGTGGAGGAGGAGATTGGATTTATACCCCACCCTTCACTACCCAGAGGAGTCTCAGAGCAGCTCACAAACTCCATTCGCTTCCCCTCCCCACAACAGACGCCCTGTGAGGTAGGCGGGGCTGAGAGAGCTCTGACAGAAACTGCTCTTTTTCAAGAACAGCTGTGCCAGAACTATGGCTTGCCCAAGGTCATCCAGCCCTCCTACTCTTGCCCTCCAAGCACCAAGAAGACAGAACATCGCTGCCCCAGACAGAGTGTTCCATCTATACCTTGTGGCTAAGGGAAGCCATGTTGGATCAGGCCAATGGCCCATCCAGTCCAACATTCTGTCACATGGTGGCCAAAACCCAGGTGCCATCGGGAGGTCCACCAGCGGGGGCAGAACTCCAGAAGCCCCCTCACTGTTGCCCCCCAAGCACCAATAATGCAGAGCATCACTCCCCCAGACAGAGTGTTTCTTCTATACCTTGTGGTTAATAGCTATTGTCGTCTATAAAATATAGATCAAATAAACACACGAACACATGAACTCTGCCTTATACTGAACCAGTCAATGCAACAAGATACAAACAGGGGTCACAGTGTACAGAAACATGCCAAAAAACAGGAAATCACTGTGATCAATGACAACGACACATTTAATAAAATTTTACATTGAAACAAAGTCCAACTATTTATTTACTCAATATTACATATAAAACAGAGTCCAACTTATTCATTTCCCTCTCATTACTCAATGAGTACACTGGTTTTTACACTCATTTCATTATCTTCCTCAAGAGTAATCCATGAAGTTTTTATGGAGTTGGAAGGTGTTTTCTTCTATGAAATAACAGTTCCATTGCATTTCTTAAGTAGGAGCAAGCCAATAAATTGAATGTCCATTTGTAGCAAACAGTCCATGATTTTGTGTGGCAAAAGCCTACTTTGAAATTGGCTGGCATGTGCTCTCCATTTGACATTATAGGCCAAAAGCTCTCTATGAAGTGAATGCATAGGAGTTGGAAAGTGTTTTCTTAAGCATATCCTGTAAAAAGCACATAGAAAAGGAGTAGAAACATGAAGCTGTGTGTAGTAATATTGTTATCAATTATAACTACAATTTTAAACTTACTTATATACTGAACCAGGCCATGAAGGTCAATGTTGTCTACCCAGACTGGAAGTGGCTCTCCATGGTTTCAGGCAGAGGTCTTTCATATCACCTCCTGCCTCCTCCTTTTCACCGGAAGTGCTGGGGGTTGAACCTGGGACCTTCTGCATGCCAAGCAGACAAACATACTAAACCACATCCCAGTCAATTTAGAGCAGTGGACAATTCTTTTTTTTAAAATGCAAAGTTGTCCAGGAAAAAGAACACACTTCGAACTGTTCTAAGTGAAAGGACAATTTATACATTTGGTGAACATCATTTAATCAAGGTATTTCTTGGCCAAGTTCCATGGCTGGTTTGGTTGTATGGGTTAAGAGCGGCAGACTCTGATCTAGAGAACCAGGTCTGATTCCCCACTCCTCCACATGCAGCCAACCAGGTGACTTAGGGTCCGTCACAGTTCCCTCAGAGCTGTTCTCTCAAGAGAGGTTGCTCTCTCAGCCCCACCTACCTCACAGGGTGTCTGTCGTGGGGAGAGGAAGGGAAGGAGATTGTGAGCCACTCTGAGACTCCGAATGAAAGGTAAAGGTTCCCCTGCTCGAAAGCCAGTCGAGTCCGACTCTAGGGTTGCGGTGCTCATCTCCGTTTCAAAGCCGAAGAGCCAGCGCTGCCCGAAGACGTTTTCCGTGGTCATGTGGCCGGCATGACTAAACACCAAGGCGCACGGAACGCTTTCGAATGAAAGGCAGGGTATAAATCCAGTCTCCTCCTCCTCTTTGTTGAAGGACGCATCAGTTCATGTTTCCCTCCTTTCAGATTGTTGTCTGGATGTGCCTCCCATTAGGACATCCTCAATCAGAGGGACCATAAAGGGATACCATATTTTTATGGACTGTTTGATACACCAGACGAACCACCATTGAATAACCAATTGTATAATGACGCGAGCTGTTAAGGGTTCATACGAAGTTAACCAAATGACCACAAGATGTCGCTGTCATCCAAGCCTTGAACAGCCACAAGTTTCTCCCCCCCCCCCAATGCCCCTTAGCATGACAATATGAAATTGGTACCTAATTATTAGGCACAGAAAGGAAACTGTATTCCTGTTGCAATCCTAAACAGAGCTACACCTTTTAAGTCCATTGAAGCCAATGGATTAGAACGGTGGCAACCTGGCTTGAGATGACCTGTTAGGGCCCAGAGTATGTTGTTTGCCGTTTTTATACGCAGCGCCTCAGGAGCTGGATTTGGTATGCTTTCTTCCTTGCAGAAATGTTAGCCTTCTGCACATTTTGACACTCTGTTAATAAAGCGGCTAACCTGAGGTCTGAAGATTGCAGTCTTCGCCGAATGTTTGTTCCAGCCAACCCCTCACCGAAACTTCTCTCCACAACTCTTTCACGGAAAAGGCACCAACTTGATATCCAGAAAGCTGAGAGAGGTGACCACTCACGCTTTCTTCTGCAGGCGGATATCCAAACTGATTCCAGAGGGGAAGGTGTTGTGGTATTGCTAGTCCGTTGCAACCCAATATGAACAAGCTGATTGATTATCAACTGCTCGAACGTTAAGTTCTCTTTCACCCAAAGATTTTCACTTTCTAATGGTTCATTTCAACTTCTGGTTTTGGTTAATGTAATACGATTTTTTAAAAAAGTTTTTAACTTATGATCCATTGATGTCCTTGCTTTAGGCTCAACCCTGGTGGCCCCAAAGATTTTACTCTGCATTGGCCTATTCCCCCTTCTGATCTTGGTTAATATAATTTGATTTATTTATTTATTTTTAGTTTTTCACTTATAAAATGTATTTTGTCTCTCTCTCTCTTTTTTTTAAAAAAAGGTCTCTTTCCTATGGGCACTTTAACCCGCTTTGGCTTGTAAAGGCAAATTGGGGTGTTTTTTTTCTCTCTTTAGGTTTCACACACCTTCAGGATAAAATTCCTCCAGCTGTTAATGCAGCCTTAATCTGAGTTTTCCAAAACTGGTTTTGATCCAGATCGAGGTTTAGCCAGTTTGGTGTAGTGGTTAAGTGTGCGGACTCTAATCTGGGAGAACTGGGTTGGATTCCCCACTCCTCCACTTGCACCTGGCTGGATGACCTTGGGCAAGCCATAGTTCTGACAAGAGCTGTCCTTGAAAAAGAGCAGTTTTTGTCAGAGCTCTCTCAGCCCTACCTACCTCACAGGGTGTCTGTTGTGGGGAGGGGAAGGGAAAGGAGTTTGTAAGCCGCTCTGAGACTCCGAGTGAAGGGTGGGGTATAAATCCAATCTCCTCCTTCTCCTCCTTCTGTTCCTGAACCTTCAGACTGTATTTTGATGCCTGGCCCCAGAATTGCTTTACATACTTTCCTCTCACCACCCCTTTTTTTTCTCTCTCTCTGAGCTCCCTTTCCCCCTGCCCAGAAAACGGGCCAGTAGTCTGGAACAGGGACAAATAATACTATAGGGAAATCGACATCTTAGATCTTTTGTTCTGTACTGTAGTTTTTAGTAAGTTATATATTGAATTTTAATGTTTCTGTAGGCTTTGTGGCATTGTGCCTTGCACATCGCCCAGAGCCTGGCACAAGCTGGGATAGGACGATTAATTAATTAATTAATAACAACAACAACTCTGATGCCTAGAAAATGCCTCTGTGTACCAGCTGAGAGGGCACCAGCCAGCAGGACCCTGCCCTCCAAAGCATTCATTTTCTGCAGGGAAACTGATCTCTGCAGTCTGGACATGAGCTGTAATTCCAGGGGTTCCCCGGGCCCCACCCGGAGGCTAGAGAGGTAAGTCAAACAGACTAGTGGGCCAACAATAAAAACTTAATGTATTTAGTATAAAAAGATACATGTATTTATTAACAAAGAATTAAAAAACATATAAGGGCCCAATCACACCTCATCTAAACAGGCCAAAATCTAGCACACAAGGGCCAGTGGACTTGACCTGATGCGTTTCGGCCTGTATAGGCCTTCTTCAGAGGTAAAACACAATGAGGAGCTTACATCATAGTACAATGCAATCATACTAGGCTTCCCAAGTCCCCCCGGGGGGCGGGAAAAACCCCGCCCCAGAGGCCAGTTTCCCACCACCGCCGGATCAGGCCCCAGGGGGGGAGTTTGTAAGCCGCTCTGAGACTCCGAGTGAAGGGTGGGGTATAAATCCAATCTCCTCCTTCTCCTCCTTCTGTTCCTGAACCTTCAGACTGTATTTTGATGCCTGGCCCCAGAATTGGTTTACATACTTTCCTCTCACCGCCCCCTTTTTTTTTCCTCTGAGCTCCCTTTCCCCCTGCCCAGAAAACGGGCCAGTAGTCTGGAACAGGGACAAATAATACTATAGGGAAATCGACATCTTAGATCTTTTGTTCTGTACTGTAGTTTTTAGTAAGTTATATATTGAATTTTAATGTTTCTGTAGGCTTTGTGGCATTGTGCCTTGCACATCGCCCAGAGCCTGGCACAAGCTGGGATAGGACGATTAATTAATTAATTAATAACAACAACAACTCTGATGCCTAGAAAATGCCTCTGTGTACCAGCTGAGAGGGCACCAGCCAGCAGGACCCTGCCCTCCAAAGCATTCATTTTCTGCAGGGAAACTGATCTCTGCAGTCTGGACATGAGCTGTAATTCCAGGGGTTCCCCGGGCCCCACCCGGAGGCTAGAGAGGTAAGTCAAACAGAATAGAGGGCCAACAATAAAAACTTAATGTATTCAGTATAAAAAGATACATGTATTTATTAACAAAGAATTAAAAAACATATAAGGGCCCAATCACACCTCATCTAAACAGGCCAAAATCTAGCACACAAGGGCCAGTGGACTTGACCTGATGCGTTTCGGCCTGTATAGGCCTTCTTCAGAGGTAAAACACAATGAGGAGCTTACATCATAGTACAATGCAATCATACTAGGCTTCCCAAGTCCCCCCGGGGGGCGGGAAAAACCCCGCCCCAGAGGCCAGTTTCCCACCACCGCCGGATCAGGCCCCAGGGGGGACTCCTCCCTGACGTGCGCGTCACCCGAAAGTGACGCGACTACGCCGGGCATGCTGGGGGTGGGGCCACGGCCATCCAAGGGAAAACCCAACAACATTAATCTGTTAACCATTCCGCAAGTTTCTTGCAGGTCTCCACTTGTAAATATATATTACATAAAATAAAACACATTTGGCAATTGAAAAGGTGTATCACTGTGAGTTGTCCACTCTTTGAAATTGATGAACTTGTGATTTGTTCTAAGACCTTCTGTAATGGGAGTGAGCTATAAGTATAACCATTTATGATACATTTGCTTTGATGGTAGTATATCATTTGTTACCATATATTCAAGAACTGGAGCCCATATCCATGCACATTTAGAATAAGTTGGTGTATTACTATTGTTCGCTCTATTCAGTGAGTCTGTGATTTTAGCCATTATGAATTGATCCCAAACCTTTTCTTGCCATGCTGATATAGTTGGTGGTGAAGGTGATTTCCAAGCCACTGCTATTGTCAGCCTAGTTGTGGCGAGTAGTGTTGAGGTGAGTTCTTTGATATCTCCTGTCATGGTGTCATTCCATAAGTTTAGCAGGACCACTTCTGGTTTGCATGGTATTGTTTGTTCTCTAAATATCTTTATCTGTGTCACCACTGCGTTCCAGAATTGTTGTATTTTTGACAACCCAAAGGGGGTGTTTAAAGCGGTCCTTCCCCCACTCTTTGCAGCCAGTATGACCACTCATTTTTCTCTTCTTTTGTTATCATAAAGCTCACAATGATGATGATGAAAAACAGGAAAACGAGCGGTAGAAAAGGGCAACAGTTCGGTAGCCCCTTGAAGACCAACAAAATTCGTGGTAGGGGCAGGACCTTTCATGAGTCACTGCTCACTTCTTCAGGTAGATCAAGACGGGTCGCCGTGTTAGTCTGTCTGTAGCAGCAAAAAAGAGCCAGAGTCCAGGAGCACTTTGAAGACTAACAAAATTTATGAAAGGGGAGGAGCTATCGTGAGTCACTGCTCACTTCTTCAGATACATTTGAGCAGTGGCTCACGAAAGCTCCTCCCCTGCCACAGATTTTGTTAGTCTGTAAGGTGCTATTAGACTCTTGCTCTTTTCTGATAGCTGAAGAAGTGAGCAGTGGCTCACGAAAGCTCCTCCCCTGCCACAGATTTTGTTAGTCTGTAAGGTGCTATTAGACTCTTGCTCTTTTCTGATAGCTGAAGAAGTGAGCAGTGGCTCACGAAAGCTCCTCCCCTGCCACAAATTGTGTTAGTCTTTAAGGCGCTACTGGACTCTTGCTCTTTTTTTACTACAACAGACAGACTAATATGGCTGCCCATCTTGAAAAACAAGGAGACGTTTGCAAGCGAAGAAAGACCTAGGAAGAGGTAGAAGCAGGGGTCATTTCCTGCAGGAGCACACAGGAGCGGAGCTCCGGCAGTAAAGAGCCCAGGGGGCAGGCACATGCAACAAGTCCCAGCCCCTGCTCCCAGCAGCCCTCAGTCAGAGCAAGAAGCAGCCAGGTAAGTTGCAGAGCCCCCCGGCCCCCCGGTCCAAAACAGTCCAGTGGCACCTTTAAGACCAGGTTTTATTCAGGTACAAGCTCTCCCTCCTCTGCAAGGACAGATCTGCACATCCCCCCCCCCGATAGCTAGCAATCCAAAACAGTCCAGTGGAGCCTGAGCGGTGGGTGTTGCCTACTGATAAACTTCCCGTGATGTCAGGGGGTGTGGTATATGCAAATGAGTTATGCTAATGAGTTATGCTAATGAGCTCCTGCACCTCTTTTTCTATGAAATGACCCCTGGGTAGAAGGGCTTTAAATACTCATTGTCTCTGATGTTTAAAAGAGGCTTCCAATTCTCTGTGGTGTTGAATTAATCACTTCCGGTTGTTCTGCCCTGTACCTGAATGTATTCCTAATATATTCCAGGGGGGGAGGGCTTTAATTATTGCATCTCCCTCGACTGCAACAGTGCACTTATTGTTTTATTTTTCATAATTGTGCTTTCATAATTACGAGATCATTAAAAAAAAACTGTTGAAAAGGGCTTTTGCTCCGAAGAGAGAAAAAGCAATAATTAATCTCTCCCACCCACCCGCCCAGTCTCTACTTGTGGGACTCCCAAAAATGAACAGGAAGTAATTAATTAATCAGCGCTGAGCAACCAAAGTGACTAGGAAGCAAGTTGAGAGGAGTCCTTGCTGGGAGAGGCAGGAAAACATAATACCGGGATCCAGCCCTTGGGGAAGGGTATTGCCAAGTTTTGAAGGGGAAACATATCACAATATCGAGTGCCGTGTGGATCACCATTGCAGTGTTGTTGACTGAAGAGCAGAGTTGGAAGCTGAGCCACGGCCTGCAAGCATTAAGCATTTTCAGGGCTTTTTTTGTAGAAAAAGCCCACCAGGAACTCATTCGCATATTAGGCCACACCCCTGACAGCACAGCGCATTGGCATATTAGGCCACACCCCCATGTTACCAGAAGTGTGGTCATCCAGCCACACCCACCTTTTGCTTCTTATTCTGTTTACCTTGTTTGTTGTC
>NW_015173214.1:183191-193111 GCF_001447785.1 Gekko japonicus | reverse complement strand
ACTTCCTGTGGCAGTGAATTCCAAGTGTTAATCACTCTTTGGGTGAAGTACTTCCTTTTATCAGTTCTAACCCGACCGCTCAGCAGTTTCATTGAATGCCCATGAGTTCTTGTATTGTGAGAAAGGGAGAAAAGTACCTCTTTCTCTACCTGCTCTTTCCCATGCATAATCTTATAAACCTCGATCATGTCACCCCTCAGTCGTCGTGAGGTCTGGAGTTCTCCTGGAATTATAACTTCTCTCTGAAGATACTTGCAAAGGGTTGTTGTGTTGATCTGCAGCAGAATAGCTACATTTGAGTTCAGTAGCACCTAGGAGACCAAAAAGATCTTCAGGTAAGGTTGTCTTAACCTGGGAGCTGCCCTCTCCTCTCTCTCTCTTTCTCCCTTTGTCCTCTCACTGTCTCTACATGGCCTTCCATGGAGACTCATGTCTCTGCAGGTCTCTCCCGTAGGCATCATGCCCTCATCCTCCCACACACACGATGCCAGACAAGCCAGCCATTTGGGATAGGGAAAGGACTCTTTCGATTAGGCTTCTCTCTCTCCTTTCGACTGCAACCTGAATATAAACTGGATCTACTTGAATAGATGCCAGTTTACCTTTTTTGCAATACACTTCTTGGGAGATTTATTTACTGCACTCGGTATCGCGCTTCCATAGCTGGGCAAACTCTGCTTTATTAACCAAATAGCCCAGTACTATCCTATTGCCCTGAGGCCTGTAGCCAGCAACTGGCACATGGAGCAGGTTCTTTCTGTTGGGGGACAAGGGGAAGCAAGCTCTCTGTGCCTGCTTCTTCTCTGGTATAGAACCTCGCATATTATTTCAGTTCTGTTTGCATTCTAAAAGGGTATTATTCAGCAGTACAAAAAGGTCATTGTGTGGACTTGAACTTCTGGCCTCATTTTCTAGTAAGTTCCCCTCCTCCCCATCTTTTTTTTTGGGGGGGGTGAGTTCTAAACATTAAATATAAGCATTCTGAGCTTGGACTCAGAGTGCGGATCAAAAATTCCGCACAGTGGGGCCAAATACATAAAAGGGGGATATTTCTACAATTCAGGGAGGAACCAAGTTTGCGGGAAGAAAATCCCCCCAAAAAATTAAAATGGAAAGAGCAAAAAATTGAAACAGAGAAGCAATTTGTGTGCCTTCACAGATATTGCAACTTCCAAAGAAATGATTGAATATAAAAACGTAAGAAGAGCCATGTTGGATCAGATGAATGGCTCATCCATTCCAGAGTTCAGTGTCACAAAGTGCCCAAAACCCAGGTGCCATCAGGAGGTACAGCAGCAGGGCCAGGACTCCAAAACCCTCCCACTGTTTCCCCCCCAAGCACCAAAAATACAGAGCGTCACTGCCCCAGACATAGTATTCCATCTATACCTTGTGGCTAATAGCCACTGATGGACCTATGAAGAGAAGAAGAAGAGATTGGATTTATACCCCGCTATTCACTACCCAAAGGAGTCTCAGAGCTGCTTACAATTTCCTTTCCCTTCCCCTCCCCACAAGAGAACTCTGTGAGGTAGGTAGGGCTGAGGGAGCTCTTTCGAGGACTGCTCTTGAGAGAACAGCTCTGAGAGAACTTGTGACTGACCCCAGGTCACGCCAGCAGCAGCATATGGAGGAGAGGGAAATCGAACCCGGTTCTCCCAGATTAGAGCCTGTGCTTCTAACCATGACACCAAACTGGCACCAAACTGATCCATATCTTTATCTAGGGGTAATTTCGTAGAAAAAGAGGTGCAGGAGCCACTGGCCTGTTTTGGACCGGGGGGGCGGGGGGAGCTCTGCAACGTACCTGGCTGCTTCTTGCTCTGACTGAGGGCTGCTGGGAGTAGGGGGTGGGGCTTGTTGCATGCACCTGCCCCCTGGGCTCTTTACTGCCGGAGCTCCACTCCTGTGTGCTCCTGCAGGAAATGACCCCTGTATGACCCTCTGGAAGCATGGTCATGAAATTGGGAATTTACTGGTATGTAGACAAACTGGGCTGCGGTGGCTCAGTGGTTAAGATGCTGAACTGCAGGCTGGACAGTCGGTAGTTCAGCAGTTCGAAACCCGAGTGCCGCATGATGGAGTGAGCTCCCATCTCTGGTTCCAGCTGCTGCCAACCTAGCAGTTTGAAAGCAAGAAACTGCAAGTAGATAAATAGGTACCGTTTCCGTGGGAAGGTAACAGTGTTCCGTGTGCCTCAGTGTCTAGTCATGCTGGCCACATGACCACGGAAACATCTTCGGACAGTGCTGGCTCTTCGGCTTGGAAACGGCTTTCAAGCAAGGGAAACCTTTACCTTTACCCTCGACAAACTGGAGCAAGTTCATAGCAGGGCAAGAAGGATAAGGGTGGATCTGGAACACAAGTCCTACGCAGAAAAGGTGAAGAAACTGGATAGGGTTAGCCTAGAAAAGGCTGAGAGGATGCTCTATCATACTCTTTAAATACCTAAAGGGGAGAGGGGGAAAGGTTTTCTGTGTTCTTATTTTTTCTCGCTTATAACTTCCTGAGTTGTTGTTTTTTTACCTGTTCCACGCATGTTTTGCTCCCTCTGGTGGTGGATTCAATATTACATGGGTTATGTCCGGCATAAAAACCTGCAGTTTAAATCTGCAGGAAGATATGCGGGACATAAACCACTGTAATATCAAATTGACCACTAGAGGGAGCACAATTCAGGCAGAGCAGACTCCCCTCCCCTGAAGAAACAGGAACTTACAAATGAGGAGAATGTTGGAAAGCCCTCGCTCAAATGGGCTTCAGATACTGGAGGGAAGATTTCAGTTGAATGTTAGGAGAAACTGCCTCCTTGTCAAAGCAATTTGACAAGGGAATTATTATCTGAGGGTGGGGGGGACACTTGTCCATTTCTGGAGGTCTTCAGATGTAAGTAGGACAGCCACCTTGTACAAATGACTTAACGGTGGGTTTCCTGCATTCAGGCGCTTTTTGGACTAGATGTCCTACAAGACCAAAACTACATCAGTGTTGTATACTCTGACTGGCACCAGTTCTCCAGGGTCTCAGGTAGAGAGGTCTTTCCTGTCACTCACTGACTGATCCTTTTAACCAGAGATGCTGGGGCTGAGTTCTGCATGCAAAGCAGATGCTGTACCAGTGAGATTCCACCCCCTGAGCCATGGCCTCATCTTTTAGAGAGAAGAAGAGATTGGATTTATACCCTGCCCTTCACCTGGAGTCTCAGAGCGGCTTACAATCTCCTTTCCCTTCCCCTCCCCACAACAGACACCCTGTGAGGTAGGCGGGGCTGAGAGAGCCCATTCCAGAACTGCCCTTGAGAGGACAGCTCTGAAAGAACTTGTGTCTGACCCAAGGTCACAGCAGCAGCAGCACGTGGAGGAGTGGGTGAATCGAACCCGGTGCTCCCAGATTAGAGTCCGTCGCTCTTAACCACGACACCAAAGTGGCTCTCAGTTTAGTATCCAGATGTTGCCAACCTTTGGTTTATACAACTGGTTTTCTGAGGTGTATTTCTGGCTGTAAAGTCAGTTGTCTCGTTCTGATAGACCGCGTCCAGAGAAGTTAAAGTGTTGGGGGTGGGGGAATGCGGGGTGAGAAGTTCCGCTCCTGTGAACAGATGCGACTTTCCTGCCATGACCCCCTTCCTCCTCCCTACATGGCCGCCCCATCTCCCCTCCCACAGCCTTCTACCCTCAGCTACGTGTTATTTTTAGGGGGGGAAGAAAACCAAAACATATTGTTTTTAACACCCCGTGATGGCAATGGCAGTTTCATGATGCCTCGTGAATAAAGACAGGGGTCATTTCCTGCGGGAGCGCACAGGAGCGGCGCTCCGGCCGTAAGGAGCCCAGGGGGCGGGCACATGCAACAAGCCCCGCCCCCTGCTCCCAGCGGCCCTCAGTCGGGCCACAAGCAGCAAGAAGCAGCCAGGTAAGTTGCAGAGCCCCCCCAACCTGCCTTCAGGCACAAGCGCTCCCTCCTCTGTGAGGGCAGATCTGCCCCCCCCCAATAGCTAGCAATCCAAAACAGTTCAGTGGGACCTTTAAGACCAAGTTTTATTCAGGTACAAGCTCTCCCTCCTCTGCGAGGACAGATCTGCACGTTCCCTCCCCCATAGCTTGCAATCCAAAACAGTCCAGTGGCACCTTTGCATCTGCAATCTGCATTCCCAAAATAGCTCTGGAGACTTTGACATCACTGATAGGCATCACCGGATGGCAGCGTTCGTGTTTCGGGTTCTCTCTCAACATAGAATACAGGGCTTTTTTTTTTCCCAGGAGGAACGCACCAGAACGGAGTTCCGGAACCTCTCCGACAAAATTCTTGTTTAAATGTTCAAAAGTTCATGAGACTTTGACATCACTGATAGGCATCACCGGATGGCAGCGTTCGTGTTTCGGGTTCTCTCTCAACATAGAATACAGGGCTTTTTTTTTTCCCAGGAGGAACGCACCAGAACGGAGTTCCGGAACCTCTCCGACAAAATTCTTCTTTAAATGTTCAAAAGTTCATGAGTTTTCAGTTATACAGATTGAAAACTTTGTTTCCCTCTTGAGAGTTCCAGCACTTCTAGAAGAAGAAGAAGAAGAAGTAGAAGAAGAAGAAGAAGAAGAAGAAGAAGAAGAAGAAGGAGAAGAAGAAGAAGCAGCAGCAGCAGCAGCAGCAGCAGCCCTGGTCGAAAACATGTCAAAACAGATGCCATCTTGTTTGGCTGACGGCTCAGATCGGAACAGGAGCCAGATCCTAGAGCTACCCAAGCCACTTCTGAAGGGAGCTTTCTAGAAATTAAGTGCCGAAAGACTAGCCCGTGCTGGTTGATGTCTTGTGCAACTCCTCTTCAAAGATCGGGGCACTGTACGTGCAGTTAGGTAGCCAAGATTGTGCCCCAGGGTTTTCTGGGACATGTTCCAGGATCTGAATCTAAGATTATTATTATTTTTTAATCACCAGTTAGATCATCCTTGGAGGCTCATCTTTGTACCCCTCCACTTTCAGGTGTGAAGAGGGCGTCTACCAGACATAAAACAATCTCTGTTGTGGTGTTCGGTCGGTAGGACTCCCTCCCGGTATTAATTCAACTGGCACCTATCGTTTTAAGTCTTAAGCACCAGGTGAAACATCTTTATGACCCCAGGCCTTTGGCAGCTTCTAAAAATTGGTTTGTTGCCATTGTTTTCCTCAGCTGCTGTTATTTTACCACTGCCGGGATTATCCTTGATTGTACTTTAGTATTATCATTCTTTTGCTCTGCAGTTGACTGTAATTGCTCCTACTCCCCCAGGGCAGCCATTTTGTCATGGCACTCATGATCTAGTCTCAACATTCCAAAACTAAGTCTCACTAAGTTTTGGGACCCCTGCTCTTATATATATATATAAAATAATCAAAACTTTATTGAAATATAACAACAATAAACAAGGTATAATCTTAATCGTACATTGACAGATAACCATAACGTTAATCACTACATAGAGACAGCCAGTTTGGCTTAGTGGTTAGGAGCGTGGACTCTAAACTGGGAGAACCGGGTTTGATTCCCCAGTCCTCAACATGCAGCTGCTGGTGTGACCTTGGGCCAGTCACACGTTCTTTCAGAGCTGTCCTCTCACGGGCAGTTCTTGAAAGAGCTCCCTCAGCTCCACCTATCTCACAGGGTGTCTGTTGTGGGTGAAGGGCGGGGTATAAATCCAATCTCGTCTCTTCTTCTCTTCTTCTATGTTTAAACCATTCCAAAATGTCTATGAATACTGTACCATGAATGTTGTTGTTGTTCAGTCGCACAGTCGAGTCCGACTCTTCGCGACCCCATGGACCAGATCACGCCAGGCCTTCCTGTCTTCCGCCGTCCTCTGAAGTTGGCTCAATTTCATGTTCGGTACCATGAATATCCAATCATTAATTAAGAACATGATATTATAGTATACTATATCCAAAATATTATAGTATTACATTTCCAAAAACTATTACCATAAGCATGACTAATGTCACCTTATGAGTATAATCTTAACAATTCATGAACTATACTCCTGTAAATCGGAAGACAGAAGTTACACAAATAGACCTCCAAAAGGGTCATAATGTCATAGTATCGAGAATCAATCAAGTATCGTTTGGAAGTGATGTTGTTTTCTGTATATTCCGAAAATAGAAACAATTTGTCTAATAAATTGGAGACGCCTGAACGTGTCTCGGAGTTAGCTATGGAATAAGCTATCTTGTCCATCAAGAATATTTCCCACACCTTAGCATACCATTCATCAACAGAGATATGGGAGCCCTTTTCCAAGAGGTTGCAATTAGCGATTTGGCTGCCATAAGCAATATCATAATGAGTTCTTGCCTAATTTCGGGAATCTCTGGATTATGCCATCAATCAATTAAAATGAGTTCCAGAAGATATATATTCATTCATATATTTACTTGTGACACTTATATCCCGCCTCCTCCCGCAAGCGGGCTCAGGGCGGCTCACAAGAAGTCCGCAATAAAACAATTAAAACCGTACAACGATAATCGGACTTAAAACCCCGCCATTTCAGACAGCAGAACAAAATGGCCGGACAAATTCGCAACATTCCCAGGAGTTATTGCATGTATGCCTGATTGGGGGGGGGACAGTGTGAGGGCTTCTAGTGTCGTGGCCCCACTGGTGGACCTCCTGATGGCACCTGGCATTTTTGGCCACTGTGTGACAGAGTGTTGAACTGGATGGGCCACTGGCCTGATCCAACATTGGCTTCTCTTATGTTCATCAGTGGCTATTAGCCAAAAGGTATAGGTGGGAACTCTTGGTCTGGGGCAAGGGATGCTTTATATTCTTGGTGCTTGGGGGGGGCAACAGTGTGAGGGCTTCTAGTGTCGTGGCCCCACTGGTGGACCTCCTGATGGCACCTGGTCTTTTTGGCCACTGTGTGACAGAGTGTTGGACTGGATGGGCCATTGGCCTGATCCAACATTGGCTTCTCTTATGTTCTGATGGAAGAGATATTTGGAGATTAGGTGAGAACACCATTTGTAGATGGAATACGGAGGGCGGGGTGAAGCAGGTCTTATATTTGAGTGTGGGAAGACAACCTGTTTCCGGATACCACTAACATTACTGTAATGTCCCTTTGGAGCTCCAAGATATTTAAATGCCTACTTCTGAATACAACACCGCTCCTTGGTGGTGGAAAGTGCCAGCAAGTCATAGCCGCGTCATGGTGACCCCGTAGGGTTTTCAAGGCGAGAGACATTCAGAGGTGGACTCTGTGTTGGACTTTTTGGTGGTTTCCCATCTGAGTACTAACCAGGGCTGACCCTGATTAGCTTCTGAGACTAGCCTGGGCTATCCAGGTCAGGTCTCCCGTCCAAGGACTAACCAGAGTCAGTTTGGTGTAGTGGTTAGGAGCAATGCTCCCTCTAAGCTGTGGAGCCGTGTGTGCAAAAATTCTACTTTGTAAGCGACTGGCATTAAAGCAGTGAGCGAGCGATTTGGCTACTGCATAAATCAGTTTGATCTGGAGCCCTCCTCCCTGAGCGAAGACGAAAATGTGTGAGCTAGAGGCTAAAAAACTGTGAGCTGGCTCACACTAACTCAGCTTAGAGGGAACTCTGGTTAGGAGTGTGGACTCTAATCAGGGAGAACCAGGTTTGATTCCCCACTCCTCCACATGCAGCCAGCTGAGTGACCTCAGGCAAGCCACAGTTCTCTCAGAGCTGTTCTCTCAAGAGCAATTCCCAAAGAGCTCTCTCAGCCCCACCCACCTCACAGGGTGTCTGTTGTGGGGAGGGGAAGGGAAAGGAGATGGTAAGACGCTCTGAGCCTCCAAGTGAAAGGCGGGGTATAAATACAATCTCTTCTTAGTGGTTAAGTGTGCACCATCCTTCCTGAGCTAAGACAAAATGTGTGAACTGAAGGCTAAAAACCTGTGAGCTACCTCACACCAACTCAGCTAAGCTTAGAGAGAACACTGGTGGCAGGTGAGGGAGGGTCCATGATGAGAGGGGCAGCTGCATCTAGGCTAAGGTTCCTCAAATAGGACAATGACAGCTGGTGCCTTGCTGCAGAGAGAGGAGGATCAGGGTGGACAAACAGCAACACCCCCCCACTCTCTTTCCAAGGCCTTCCTTCCCTGGCTTCACTCAATGAGTAAGGGTATGCTTGTGGATAGGAAAGATGAGCGGCGCAGCTTGTTTTTTAAAAAAATTGGCTTTTAAATTTTTTTTTGGCTTTGTGCATGCACATATACACATGGCCAAATCACCGTTCCCACTGGGACTCGCCGTACTCCCTTGTTTTTGCACAGAGTTCTTGTTCTGAGGATAAATGGAGGGCAGACTGTAAACCAGTCTGAGCGTCTTGGATGGCGGGGGAGCCAAAGTGTGCTAAAAAAATAACCCGGACCTGCAATGTATTTCTTCTCCTGCTTATAACATGTAACTGTAATAATAATAACAATAATGCTTTCGATTTATTAATCTCTTTCCCCACAAGAGGGCTCAAAGTGATTTACAGTTACACTTTTAGACAGGGGACTAACAATGTTTCATAGGGGATAGGAAAGACAACATATAATTTATTTTTAATTGCACACACCGTAACTGCACGGTGGAAACGTCTCTGGCTTGGATCAGTCATTTCCCGAACGGCTGTGCTGACCGGCTTGATGATGTTGGGGCTTCAGGACCCGTATGTCGTATTGCCACACTGCCACCCCCTGGCTGGAGCATCCCACTGCAGGGATTTTTCTTGTAGCCGAGTAGTTTCTATCGCCTTCCGATCCTGGAGCAGGACGTCCCAACCGACAGCTAACACCTTCCCACAGGAGAGTTGGTGTGCCCACCCTCTCTAAGGAGTGGTTCCCATTTTATCTACTCGCCGAGGCTTTCAAATGGCTGGGTGGACGATGAGCTGGGGACAACAGGCTGGCTGCTCACACCAGCGCGGGGCTCAAACTGACACAGTTCGGATGTTAAGACAGTGGGATATCTTCCATTCCAAGATGTGACGTGGGCTCTCCTGGGCTTAGGGATAGAAAATTCTTTTCTGGGATATTTTGTGTTCATGATTTCACAGGATATTTGTGATTTCACATTTCTACAAAAATGAAAATCCGGGGAACTTTTTAGACCAGGTTAACTGGCTTCTTTTTGCTACCAGGAGCCTTTTTCAAATGCCGGTAGGAACATTTCCTTATGGCAACGATCTTCCACGCAAGACTGAAACGAGAATACCGCTCTACATGTAATTGCTCCAGTCAAACGGTTACCCCCTGGTGAGAGAAATTTCCCTCAAGACGCCACTTCAACTGAAGTGCTTCTCGGTTAATGCGGGCTTATCTGTTCTGTTAAAGCATGATAAACACAGCTGAATTAATTGTTTGAAGACACAGTCATTGAGAACATCTGGAACAGCTTTTTTGCAGCATTTAAAAAAAACAACACCCTACACAAAGTTAGACTGAAAATGTTATACTTCGGTATGTTATCCAGGAGGGCTCTCATATGCTCAAAGAGAAACCAGAGGAACGGCTTGAAACAGAAGTGCTACTCATAACAAACTGTGTGAAGCGGCTCTTCTCATAGAGCACGGGGGGATTTTCATTGTGTCTCTTTTACACACTCCCGGTTCGTAGTATTAGAGCAATAATCGGTCACCAGTACCGGAGGTGGAGTACCTTCACGCCCATAGTTTGGCACGGAGGGCAGTCTCTACATAGTTTAATTTAAAGTGCATCTTTGGTGTAGTGGTTAAGTAAGGTAAAGGTAAAGGTTCCTTTGCTCGATAGCCAGTCGAATACAACTCTAAGGTTGCGGTGCTCATCTCCATTTCAAAGCCGAAGAGCCAGCGCTGTCCAAAGACGTTTCCGTGGTCATGTGGCCAGCATGACTAAACACCGAGGCACGCGGAACGCTGTTACCTTCCCACCAAAGTGGTACCTATTTATCTACTTGCA
>NW_015173214.1:179859-182801 GCF_001447785.1 Gekko japonicus | reverse complement strand
AAGGGAAAGGAGTTTGTAAGCCGCTCTGAGACTCCGAGTGAAGGGTGGGGTATAAATCCAGTCTCCGTCTCCTCCTCCTCCTCCTCTTCTTCTTCTTCTGCTTCTGAGCTCTCCAGTTGCATTTGAATTGACCTGAGATTGTTGAGCTGAATGCTGGTTTAAGAATATGGTTTGAGACTTTTTCCTATAATGACTGATTGTATGGTTCTACTTTTGAAGAAGATTGGACAGAATGCAATAATTCACAGCTCGCCATTGCATGAAGGAAACAACTGGGACCTTCAGTCATATTGGATTTGTTCTTCTTATGTTCCTCTTACTTTCCTGTTAGGCGTACCATGAGTGAACACCACGGATTTACTGTATTAACCGTGTACACATTAAGCTCGGTCTTTTGTGGATTTTTGTACTACAATATTGGGAAGTGATTCTTGATACTATAAAAAATATCCATACTACATCATTTGTTGAATGTTGTTGAATATTATTTAAGATTTACAATTTGCCCAGTTTTGTTATATCCACCGTCTCCTTACTGTGTACCTTCGGTATTTGTGTTTTGAAATCTCCACTTGGGGCACGGGATCACCCATGCTGTGCTCCCACTTGGTACGGCAGCGGGGGGGGGGGATTTCCCCAAAACTCACTGGTGTCCCAAGTGTGATGATGTCACTTCTCGGGAAAATCTGGAAGTGACAGCGGTAGCTCCGGGAATCACTGGAAACTCTACGGTTGTGACATAGAGTTTTCCAGGGCTATTTTTGGGCAGGAACGCACAGGAACGGAGTTCCGGCTGGCTCCCAAGTTGGCCACGCCCAGCAGGAACTCATTAGCATAATAGTCCACACCCAACAGCAGGAACTCATTAGGATTGGCTACATTAGGGGTGTGTGGCCTAACATGCAAAGGAGTTCCTGCTACAAAAAAGGGCCCTGGGTGTTGACAACAAACAAGGTAAACGGAATAAGAAGCCAAAGGTGGGTGTGGCTGGATGACAACACTTCTGGTAACATGGAGTGTGGCCTAATATGCTAATGAGCTGTGCTGTCAGGGGTGTGGCCTAATAGGCTAATGAGTTCCTGCTGTTGGGTGTGGTCTATTATGCTAATGAGTTCCTGCTGGGCTTTTTCTACAAAAAAATAGCCCTGGAGTTTTCCATTCTAGGTTGGGAAATTCCTGGATATTTGGGGGCGGATCTTCGTGAGGGTGGAGTTTGAGAGGGGAGACACCTCGGCCGGGTATAATGCCATTCAGTCCACCCTCAAAAGCAGCCATTTTTCTCCAGGGGAACCAATCCCTGTAGCCTGAGGATTGATCGCAATTCCAAAAGATTTGCAGTCTGCCTGGAGGTTAGCAAGTCTGTTGTAACTTAGAGTTTCCAGGAATCCAGGAATTACGTCCAGGTTTTCCGCAGAAGTGACATCATTACACTCGCAACGACAGCCCTCACTATGTCCCAACCACTGACCCTCCCACCAGTTACCAGGCAACCAGTGTTCCCTCTAAACTGAGTTAGTGTGAGCTAGCTCACAGTTTTTTAGCCTCCAGTGCCCACATTTTCATCTTTGCTCAGGAAGGATGGCTCCAGAGGAAACTAATCTATGCAGGAGCCAGATTGCTCGCTCACAACTTTAATGCCAGGAGCTCACAAAGCAGAGGTTTTGCTCACAAGACTCCACCGCTTAGAGGGAGCATTGCAGGCAACCCTACTTTAGTTTATTTATTTATTTTATTGGATTTCTATCCCTCCCTCCCCTGCGTAGCAGGGCTCAGGGCGGGTTACGACAGACAATTATAAAACAGTTAAAAATGAAAACATCATTCCACACTGTTAAAACCTATTTGACAGACGACACAAACTCACAAGATGGCGACCAGGCACGGGTTAACAGGTGCTCCCAAATACTATATCTATGTGTGCTCAAGATGGACTGGGTAAGTGGAGCAGGAGAGGCCGATGTGATTAGACACCCACCGACTCAACCAAAGGCCTGTCGGAACATCTCCATTTTACAGGCCCTGCAGGGCCCATATCTTGCTTGGGAGAGTGTTCCACCAGGCCGGGGCCGGAGCCGGAAAAGGCTCTGGTCAAGGCTAAGTGCAGGGCTATTTTTGGGCAGGAACGCACAGGAACGGCGTTCCAGCTGGCTCCCGAGTTGGCCACGCCCAGCAGGGGTGTGTGGCCTAACATGCAAAGGAGTTCCTGCTACAAAAAAAGGCCCTGGGTTTTGACCACAAACAAGGTAACCAGAATAAAAAGCAAAAGTTGGGTGTGGCTGGATGACCACGCTTCTGGTAACATGGGAATGCAGCTTAATATGCTAATGAGCGGTGCAGTCAGGGGTGTGGCCTATTATGCTAATGAGTTCCTGCTGGACCTTTTCTACAAAAAAAGCCCTGGCTAAGTGAATGTCTTTGGGGCCAGGGATCACCAGTAGATGTTGACCTGACAAGCGCAGAGCTGTTCAAGTGGCGTATTGGGAGAGACGGTCCTGCAGATATGTTGGTCCCAGACCACACAAGGCTTTCACGATATGTGGAAATTGGGCCTCCGCATTTCCAACCCTCCTGCCAACCTAGCAGTTCGAAAGCAAGACATTGCAAGTAGATAAATAGGTACCACTTCGGTGGGAAGGTAAGAGCGTTCCGTGCGCCTTGGTGTTTAGTCATGCCGGCCACATGACCACGGAAACGTCTTCGGACAGCGCTGGCTCTTCGGCTTTGAAACGGAGATGAGCACCGCAACCCTAGAGTCGGATTCGACTGGCTTTCGAGCAAGGGAGACCTTTACCTTTTTTTAATTTCCAAGCCAGAAATATTCAACAGATAATACACAAGGAAGCGGTGAAGTCTACGGCTCCCCATATTCTGTGTTGATCTTTTCTCACAAGAGGATATACCTCATTAAAGAGGTGTGGACATCCTCCTTCTCGTTGCATCAT
>NW_015173214.1:169902-179486 GCF_001447785.1 Gekko japonicus | reverse complement strand
GGCTTACAAACTCCTTTCCCTTCCCCTCCCCACAACAGACACCCTGTGAGGTGGGTGGGGCTGAGAGAGCTCTTGACAGAAACTGCTCTTTTTCAAGAACAGCTCTTGTCAGAACTACGGCTTGCCCAAGGTCATCCAGCCAGGAGCAAGTGGAGGAGTGGGGAATCAAACCCGGTTCTCCCAGATTAGAGTCCGCGCACTTAACCACTACACCAAACTGTCAGAGCTCTCTCAGCCCCACTGACCTCACGGGGTGTCTGTTGTGGGGAGGGGAAGGGAAAGGAGCTTGTAAGCCACTCTGAGACACCTTTGGGTAGTGAAGGGCGGGGTATAAATCCAATCTCTTCTTCTTCTTCTTTTACCTCACAGCAGCCCCATAGCTAAGGAATTCTTTGGGAGGGGGCCTTGGGGGGCCCACCAGCTAATTAAATGGAAGTTCAGTGCAGGTGGTAAGTTGGAGCACTTTGGGGGCAGCCCAGGAGGGAGGGGGCCCAGAAGAAACACTAGGGGGCCGGGCCCCGTGGGCCCCATGTTAGCTACGGGCCAGCCTCACGGGGTGTCACTTGTGGGGAGGGGAAGGGAAAGGAGTTTGTAAGCCACTCTGAGACACCTTTGGGTAGTGAAGGGTGGGGTATAAATCCAATCTCTTCTTCTTCTTTGCCATCCAAGGAACTTAGGGCACAGTGCATGGTTGTTTCCCATTTTATCCTAACAATAATCTGGTGAGGTGGGCTAAGTTGAGGAAGGAGCGGCCGGCCTAAAGTCACCCAGCAAGCTTCATGACAACGTGAGAAAGACCAAGAGGGTTTTCCTCTCTCTAAATAAAATGTGAAAGAATTGCTTTGCGTTTTTTTGTTTTGTTTTTTGCAGTCCGTTGAAACATCGTTTTGCTGCTTCCCAAGCAACGGGAAGTTCCAGGGTCACTTCCTTTTTATGGGAACGCCTCCTTTGTGCGGAGGGAAGGTTCTTGTATTGCTGTGATGTACGTTTAGTCACAAAGTTAACACAAGACAGAGATAGTCTTCAGGGTAGTTTCAGTTTCCACAGACAGAGCTCACGGGAAGCAGAAGAGGAGTTCGGGGGATTTCACAGATCAAATGGGTTGCAGTGGGGGGGGAGTAGGCCCATAGATACCATAGAGTTTGTGGGCTGAATGCTAGAGCATCCACCGGTGACATGCCCAGCGCGATGACGTCACGTCTGGGTGACGTCATCACGCTGGGCACATTGGCCCGATCTGGGCAGTTTGGGGTCAGGGTTCCCCCCACCGGCTGGATCCGGGCCGGCAGGTTGGAAACCCTTTGAGCAGGGAAACCCCCGCCCCCCCCGGGGGACCTGGCAGCCCTAGAGGGGAGTGTGCTATTCCAGCGCATTGATCACCAGTGTAGTCCCCATGGGAGCTATGCTGCCTATTGATGGAATTCCAGAGGCCCACTTCTTCCTTCCCCAAAGCACAGGGCCAGTCCTGCCATTCCTCCAGCAGACGTCTCCCAGAGATACTCCAAATCTGCACAGAATGCATATTCTGAAAAGGCTGCCCACGTCATAGGAGGACGCTTGGCTTGAAAGCTCCCAACATTCTGTGATTGCTCCCTCACGGCAGCCATTTTGCGATTGGTCCCACCTCCTGCGGCAGCCATTTTGTGATTGGTCCCAACTCCCGTGGCAGCCAGTTTGGCGTAGCGGTTAGGATACTTAGCCACTACACCAAGAGAGAAGAGAAGCACAAAGCTGAAGCCCAAATAGGCCTCTGGTTCCTTATACTGTCCTCAAACATCCCCAGTGTGCACAAAAGCAGATTCAAAATAGCAGGATTCCCGAAAGGGCAAACAGAGACCTGCTCGGTACAGGATTCTTTTCCAGCATGCCAGAGAATTAACACTTCCTCGTTCAGAGTGGGGTTTGTTGTTTTTTTTAAGAAAAATCAACAAAAGCCAAAATGCTGCTAGGAGATTTGCTAATGACAGCGAGGGACCGGTGGCGGCCTGCAGAAACATGAAATTAAGGGGAGGGTTCCCGGAATCGGGAGCCGCCGCTATGGCAACAGAGCAAGCTTCTGCCAAAGAGAATTCTTCTTTAAAAGAAAAAGCTACAGCAAAGCCCAGATTCGAACATGTAGACGGGAAGAGAAAACCAGCGATACATCCATGGGGAAGCAACATAACATCCATCCCCCACCTTGCTGTGTTTGCGTTGCCAACCTCCAGGCACAGCCTGGAGACCTTCTGGTATTAACGTGATCTCCAGACGACCAGTTTCCCTGGAGAAAATGGCTGCTTTGGAGGGTGGGCTTTATGGCTTTATACCCTGCTGAGGCCCCTCCCTTCTCCAAACCCCGCCCTCCCCAGGCTCCACCCCCACCCAAATCTCCAGGCGCTTCTCAAACCAGCAGAATAGAACTACTGCAAATAGTGCAAATCATGCAAATTCTAATTTGTATTAATGCAACAATATTGAATCCAATCCATTGTACACTTATGTTTTACAGAAAATAAGGACGTCACAAGATGAAATGAAGACGTCAGCAGATGAAACTGGACGAACTCCCCCGGAGTTAACATTTGTTTCGAGGTGTCTTTTTCATACGTAAGACCTCATACAGCTGTGGGCTGATCAGCCCGGTTTTGATATTATGGCTAAGAGCTGTTTGTGAGTAACTTCAAAATGTATAGGAACAAAGGAAAGTCCAATTTGGAAGATTCGTGTTCATGTGGATGCACAGCTGTATGAGGTCTTATGTATGAAAAAGACACCTCGGAACAAATGTTAACTCCGGGGGAGTTCGTCCAGTTTCATCTGTTGACATAAGTGTACAATGCATTGGATTCAATATTGTTGCATTAATACAAATTAGAATTTGCATGATTTGCACTATTTGCAGTAGTTCTATTGTGTTGGTTTATGTCATACTGCAACCCCCTTCATTTGTTGTTACTTCTCCAACCAGAGCTGGTAATTATCTTCCTTAAATACAGTATGTCGTTCCAGACTGGGGTATTACAAACCACCATCACTGGACTTAATGTACAGAATGTGGTGTTCAGGTGGAAAAGGAAGCCCTAGTGATTTGAATGGATTTTCTCAAATGTAGAAGCAGAGTTGGCTGTTCTCTACCTTAAGGAGTCTCAAAGCGGCTTACAATCACCTTCCTTTTCCTCTCCTCACAAGAGGCACCTTGGGGGCAGGCCCTTAGCCAGGATTTTGTGGCTTCTGGGGCAATTTTTTTTCCTAGTGGGGCTGAAGGTCTCTGTGCAGAAAGAAAAAACATTTAGCCAGTAGGAAGCTATGACCAGGATAGATCTCTAAATTGCAAGCTGTCAACCACTTGAGATGACAGTTCTCAGCTGCTGCAAATTAATCACTTCGGCCGGCCTAAGCAACAGTTCTGAGAACAAGCCAGCAGGTGGGGGCGATGACTTCGATAGTCAAGAAAGCCAACACTTAGGCAGAAAAACTGTCTTAAAAGAGACCAGTTTCTTGACATAGAGTTAGAAGGGATCTTAGAGGTCACCTACTCCAACCCGCCTTCTCAGTGCAGGAATTAGTCAACTACAGCACCGCACTCTGCCTAAAGGAGCACACACCTTTTAAAAATGTTTTTAAATGATTGAAAAAAGCATTTAAAGGATAAATTCTTGTGGGGGGCAGTGCCTTTAAAAAGGGGGCAGAGCCCCCAAAAGCCCCACCATAGCTACGGACCAACTTGTGGGGCTGAGAGAGTTCTGAGAGAACTGTGACTGCCCAAAGGACCCCTAGACGGCTTCATGTGGAGGAGGAGTGGGGAATCAAACCCGGCAGTCCAGATTAGAGTCTGCTGCTCCTAACCACTACACCATCCTGGCCATATCCTACAAAACACAGAGGCGGACTGCCATTTGTCGCTGAATGTCCGCTTAGTCGGGGGCTGCAGCCAATCCCAGCTCCCCAGCAAGTGTAGATTATGGGAGACCTGTGGGGAGGGATATGGAAGGCCACGAGGACATTGCATCACTTCCAGAACAGACATGGGTAACTCTAGGAATTGCCAGAAACTCTATGGTTTGGGTGGCGGTCGAAAGCGCCGTCAAGTCACAGCTGGTTTATGGCGCCCTCTGGTGGGGTTTTCAAGGCAAGAGACATTCAGAGGTGGTTTGCCATTGCCTGACTCTGCGTAGCAACCCTGACAGTCCGTGGAGGCCTCCCATCCAAATACTAGTCAGGGGGCCAAAGCTGCTTAGCTTCCGGGATCTGATGAGATCAGACTAGACTCAGCTATCCAGGTCAGGACCTGTGGTTTTGGAGGAGAATATTTCTCCTGCAAATCCATCCAGACGCAGAATGAGACAATAGGTACACAATTCAGCTTTCCGAGGATCTCAGTTGTCACACCTGTCGAGGAAGGAATGATCGATTGAGTGCAAACAGAATACACTGGGTGGGGGGGGGAGATACGCAACTTTGCCCTGCACAATTTATGCACAGAATTCATCAGATTAAACAGAAAGTTATGTTTCTCCCATGTAGCATGTTCCCTCTAAGCTGTGGGGTCTTGTGAGCAAAAATTCTCCTTTGTGAGCGCCTGGCATTAAAGTTGTGAGCAAGCGATTTGGCTACTGCATAAATTAGTGTGCTCTGGAGCCACCCTTCGCGAGCCAAGACAAAACTGTGTGAGCCAGAGGCTAAAAAACTATGAGCAGGCTCACACTAACTCAGCTTAGAGGAAACACTGGTCAAGGGCTCTTGTTTTTCTTAATAACAGATGGGTTCAGTGCTTTGCTCAAATGGTCTATAAGAATCTGTTATACTTAAACGACAAAAACTCTCATGGAAACCTGTAGTGCAATTGTTATTCTTAGGTTATGTTCAACACACTTGGGGTTGAGTGGGCGATTTAAACCCCCTACATTTATCCAGATATTGGTCCGTGGTTTTATGTGGAAAATGAATGTGCACTGGCTCTTACTTAAAAAGAGATGGAAATAAACGCACTGTAATACAAGAAAAAAAAACTGTGTCAAAAACCCGCTAGGAATGACCAAAAGGAACAATGTCCGTAATATCAGTATTCAAACTACAATCAAATTTAGTATAGATAAACAACAGGTAAGTAGTAAGCAAGACATTCAACCCGTCGAATGGTAGTTATATTGTTGCTGTAAGTACTTACTTGTTGAATGCCAATTGTACCTATTGCTGAAAACATTGATATTTATACTTATTATTGAAAGCAATTCAACTTATATTGTCTTTACCTGTTGTATGTTTTGCTTACTACCTACCTGTTGGATTTTTGTTGTTCAGTCGCACAGTCAACTCTTCGCGACCCCATGGACCAGATCATGCCAGGCCTTCCGGTCTTCCGCCGTCCTTTGAAGTTGGCTCAACTTCATGTTCGTTGCATCGATGACACCGTCTAACCATCTCATCCTTTGCCGTCCCCATCTTCTTTGACCTTCAATCTTTCCCAGCATCAGGGTCTTCTCCAGTGAGTGCTCCCTTCTCATTTGGTGGCCAAAGTATTTGAGCTTCAGTTTCATTATCTGGCCTTCCAGGGAACAGTCAGGTTTGATTTCTTTTAGGATTGACTGATTTGATCTGTTGGATATCTGTACTAAATTTGTTTGTAGTTTGAATACTGATATTACAGACATTGTTCCTTTTGGTCATTCTTCGCGTTTTTTACACAGGTTTTTTTTTGTATTGCTTGAGTCTTACTGTGTAATCGCTTTGTGGTCACTAACAAATGCACCGTAACATATAACCCCCTTGATATCCTGATGAATTGTAATACTGTTGTTTTTAATCTGGTTTTAACTGTGTTGCTACCCACCCTGAGCCCACCCTCAAGGAGAGCTAAGAGAAAAATGTGTGAGTCGGAGGCTAAAAAACTGTGAGCTAGCTCACACTAACTCAGGTTAGAGGAAACACTGGTGTGGACCTGCCTCCGCGCCATCCCTGAGCCGTCTGCACGGTACAAACATGCAGTTTTGTGTGTGTGTGTTTGTTTTTGAGCAGGTTATATTTAAAGCACAGCTTCAGTTAACCCAGACTTTACCAAGTCGATTCCAGTGATACACGAGAAGCCAGCTTGCGCAACACCAGAGGCATGACCGGCAAGACATGGAACGACTTGCGCAATACGGCCCCTTCTCCACAAGATGTAACTGTCCAGTTCACAGAAGAGGAACTCCAATCTTGTCTTGAGCTGATAGCTCCCACAAAGAACCGCTTATGTTTAAATGAAAAGTGCTTGCGTGAGCAGGGTCTTTTTGTTGTTCTATTTTTGCGGAGGTCGACGGCCAGCACTTTTCCTACACTGAGACGGTTAGAAAACGGCAAGGCCTTCTTGGATGACAAGAATTCCTCGGTGCATGTCTACGAGTAGCTAGCAGGCCAATTCACATGAGAGTTTATCCCACAGGTGGGATGGAGATTTCAACTTGGGGGGTGAGAGTTGAAAGGTTCTCCATGGAGACATGGATTGTGTCTAGCGGAGTTGTTCCCCTCAGCCTGTCTGAAGATGGGGAGAGACTGTGGAGATATGGAACCGTCTCAGGAGCCCTGGGGTCCTCTCTTCATATCCTATATGGCCAGGGTCCGACATACCTGAGGGACCGCCTTTCCTCATACATACCCCAGAGAGCACTACGGTCGGGGTCTCAAAATCGATTGACTGGGCCCCAAGGATGCCAGGCTGGCTACCCCCAGAGCCAAGGCCTTTTCAGTGGCGATTCCATACTGGTGGAATGAGCTCCCGGAAGAGATCAGGGCCCTGCGGGACCTTGCACAGTTCTGCAGGGCCTGCAAGACGGAGCTCTTCTGCCAGGCTTTCCACTAGGAGCCGCCCCCACTATCACCACCAACTCTCAGCTGTGATGCCGGCCTGGGTGAAGGACATTGAGAAACTGGAAAACTTACCAAAAAGTACACTGTCTCGTATAATTAGCGAAACATCAACAGCACTTATTACTGTTATTAGGTAAAGGTAAAGGTTCCCTTGCTCGAAAGCCAGTCGAATCCGACTCTAGGGTTGCGGTGCTCATCTCCATTTCAAAGCCGAAGAGCCAGCGCTGTCCGAAGACGTTTCCGTGGTCATGTGGCCGTGGTCATGTGGCTGTTACCTTCCCACCGAAGTGGTACCTATTTATCTACTTGCAATTTTCGAACTGCTAGGTTGGCAGGAGCTGGAACTAGAGACGGGAGCTCACTCCGTCATGCAGCAACGCGGGTCTATTACTGTTATTACTGAAATTGAATTGTTTCATGTTGATTTTATCAGATTTTAATTGCTATCTATATATTATGTAATATGTTTTAATGAATGTAAGCTGCCCTAAGGCTGCTTTGCGGGGAGGGTGGGGTATAAACTGAATAACAAGATAAAATAAAAATAAATACCAGTTTTCAGGGGGAAAGCTCGATCTATCTAGTACACTTTTATCCCATCCTTCCTTCAAGGAGCTCAACGTCTTGTAGACAGTCTCCCCTTCTTCAGCTGACCTTCACCACAACCTTGTGAAGTCGTGAGACCGAGAGAGTGTGACTGGTCGTGGTCATTTACCAATCTTCCTGGATGAGTCGGGATTTGAATTTTGGTCTCCCAAGCCCTAGTTAGACACCTGTCATGATCTGAGCTGTGCCACCAGAGGCCTACTAGGCCCAAGGAGCCTGGCTAGCAGTAGGTGAGGCTGGGCCTACAACTCCCAGAAGCCCCTGAGAGGTTTAGGAACCAAAATTGACCAATAGGAAAAGAGGAGGGCTTGGAATAAAAGACCTGGAGCAGCAGGAAAAGCTGTTCTTCTTCCCAGAGAGCAGAGCCAGAAGGCAGGCTGCTGCAGGGAAGAGACCCTCATCCTGAGGGAAGGGTGAGTAGTCTAGAGTTACTTGGAATAGTGAGATAGGGACAGTATATATTTAGACGCGGTAGGGGATTTGATTTATTTTATTTTCACCCACTTATTGTTATAATTCTGCACCTTGTTGTTTGACCTCCTATACAATAAACTATTTTCATTGTTCACTCTGCCTGGTCCTCATGGCTATTATTCGGCCAAAAGGGAGGTCTGAAGGTCTTGGGAGGGTGCTCTGGGCCTTCTCAAGGGATCCTAAATCCAGAGTGGTGGCAGCATCAGGTGACACCCCACCTGAGCCGTGACAACACCCTAACCGGTAACCCCCCCACCTGTATACCCAGAGTCAGAGGGCAGCCCGCCACAGGTACCCTCACCGCTGAAGTAGCCCAGGGTCCCTTGAAAACAAATTCCTACGGAGTCTGTGGTCAGTCCTAAGAGGGGACACATGCACACATATGAACATAGGAGCTTGCCGAAAACATGGGCCGTGGAGGATTTGGAAACAACGTGTGTCTTGTCTACGTGCAATTTGCCTCCACCCGCACAGGTAAGTATCAATGTTATCTGTATTCCAGTACAAACTGGGAGCCAGTTTGGTGTAGTGGTTAGGAGCGCGGACTCTAATCTGGGGGGACCGGGTTTGATACCCCACTCCTCCACAGGCAGCTGCTGGTGTGATCTTGGGTCAGTCATGAGTTCTTTCAGAGCTGTTCTCTCAAGGGCAGTTCTTGAGAGAGCTCTCTCAGGCCCACCTACCTTATAAGGTGCTCTGAGACTCCTTTGGGTAGTGAAGGGCAGGCTATTAGCCACAAGGTGTAGATAGGAACTCTCAGGCTGGGGCAAGTGATGCTCTGTATTCTTGGTGGTTGGGGGGTGGCAACAGTGAAAGGGCTTCTGGTGTCCTGGCCCCACTGGTGGACCTCCTGATGGCACCTGGTATTTTTGGCCACTGTGTGACACAGAGTGTTGTACTAGATGAGCCATTCGCCTGATCCAACATTGGCTTCTCTTATGTTCTTATAAATCCAATCTCTTCTTTTTCTCTTCAGGTCCACAATATGGAGATCTTCTTTCTGTAGAAAAGCACCTTTTGTCTCATAAAAGCACCTTTTGTCACGTAAATACATTTCTGTACAAGAACAGCTACATCTGTCATTTATTACTTCCATCCTGGGTCTCACTTCTTTTTAAATGTAAACATTTCTCTGGGGAACCAATTTCCGGTCCTCTTCCTGTTCAATTCTCCCAGGTTACCAAAAGCTATTAACGTTGAAGTTATCAGACAGTATCAACCATTGACGTTCCAAGTATCTTCCAGGATATACCCAATAGGGTGCCATCACACCTTTTGTTTAAGTTATGGGAAACCCATAATCAAAGATCGGAAACCTTTTGGTTCCTTTGTTCAAACCCATAGCTCTGCGCCCCAGGATACCTTCTATCTCTCCTTTATTATAAAGGAGTTTTGGGTGCCAGAATTCTAAAATGCGCCCCGTTAGTGTATGGGCGGAAAATATGCCACTCAGAAGAGCTGCCTCCAATGACTGGCTCCCTCAGCCAACCTGCCCTGCCATTGGCTGGGTGGCTGGGAGGGGAGGGACCCAGTCATCGGAGCCAGCGTCTTCTGAGCGGCCATCTTCCCCACATACACTAAGGTACGCTTTCAGCCCAGCGGCGAACGGAGCCGATAGGCTCCGTCCGCCGGCTTCCCCCCCTCCAGCCCCCATCCTGCCCAGCGAACGGGCCCTGCAC
>NW_015173214.1:165327-166754 GCF_001447785.1 Gekko japonicus | reverse complement strand
GCAAAAGCCCCCCGCCGCCGCCGTCCCCCCCCCCTCTCCCCCCCCCCTCCCGGGCCGCCTGGAGTTTCTAGCCGGGGGGTGGGGAGCGTGGCTTGCAAGAGAAAAAGGGCATGCACGGACAACCAAAGCGTGGCTGCGCGAGAGGAGTGCGTGCAAGAAGGAAAAGAAGAAAGCGGGGCTTTAAGGAGAAATGCGTGCGAGAGAAATCAAAGCGTGGCTCCGCGAGAGAAGTGCGTGCGGGGGGGGGGAGAGAACTTGCCGTAGGAGAAAGAAAGTGGGGCTTGGGAGAGGATCCGCGTGGAAGTCGAAGAAAGCGGGGCCTGCGAGAGAAACGCGTGTCACAAGAGTCATGCACGCCTTCCAAAGGATAATGTGTGCAGAAAATAATTATCCAGTGTGCCGTGCAAGAGAAATGCGTGCAAAAATCATAGTGTGCCGCGCAAGTGAAATGTGTGCAAAAATCATAGTGTGATGTCGAAGAGAAATGCGTGCAAAAATCATAGTCTGGCTGGCGTCCAAGAGAAATGCGTGCAAAAATAATAACCCAGTGGGCCTTGCAAGAGAAAAGTGTGCAAAAAAATAATAGTGTGCCGCACAAGACAAATCAGTGCAAAACACAATCGTGTGCCGTGCAAGAGAAATGCGTTCAAAAATAATAACCGAGTGTGCCCTGCAAGAGAAATTATAATAGTGTGCCATGCAAGAGAAATGCGTGCAAAAATAACAACAGTGTGCCCTACAAGAGAAATGTGTGGAGAAATATTAATAGTGTGATGTGCAAGAGAAATCCTTGCAAAAATCATAGTGTGCCGTCCAAGAGAAATGCGTGCAAAAATAATAACCCAGTCTGCCTTGCAAGAGAATTGTGTGCAAAAAATAGTGTGCCGGTGCAAGACACATGCGTGCAAAAATAATAGTGTGTCGTATGCATGCAAAAATAATGCAGTGTTCCCTGCGACAGAAATGTGTGGGAAAATAATGATAGTGTGGTGTGCAAGAGAAATGCGTGCAAAAAATAATAGTGTGCCTTTCAAGACAAATGCGTGCAAAAATAATAGTCTGTCGTGCAAGACAAATGCGTGGAAGAATAAGAATACAGTGTGCCGTGCAAGAGAAATGTGTGGGAAAACAATAATAGTGTGATGTGCAAGAGAAATGCGTGCAAAAATCATGGTGTGCCGTGCAAGGAAAAAAAAAACCCCAGAGAAACGCTTGTATGTTGGTGGAGAAGGAGGGGCGAAGAAGTTGCGATGCCTTCTGCAGCCGCGGGCGCCCCCTCCCTGCAGCCGCGCCCCTCCGGTGGCCGCCGGGCCCCGCTCCTCCGGCCGGGGTGGTGGTGGTGAGCAGAGGTGATTTTCCCCGGGCCTTGCAGCGGAGGTTGGCTCCGCTCGGCCTTCTTTCCCTCCCCCCCCCTCTCCCTTTTTTTT
>NW_015173214.1:162437-165088 GCF_001447785.1 Gekko japonicus | reverse complement strand
ATACCCTGTTTCCCAAAAATAAGACACTGTCTTATATTTATTTTTTCTCAAGAAGACACACTAGGGCTTATATCACAAATGCATAGAAATCCTGCTAGGGCTTATTTTTGGGGTAGGGCTTATTTTCAGGGAAACAGGGTAGAGATTTTGTTTTGGGGTGTTTGGTGGCGGGCCTCCAGCCATTGGGACTCAGGTTGTTCTCTGATTTATTTTTTTCAGTTGCTCAAAACGATTGTCCTCGTTTCTGTTTTATCCTCACAACAGCTCTGCTTGCAGGGAATTTGAGCCTATAGCTCAAATTATATATATTATATCAAATTATTATATATTATATCAAAGTATTATACGTTGATATACATATCAAATTACATAATGTTTTATTATTATTATTTTCACCCCCTGAAGTAGGTTAGGCTGAAAGTGCGTGGCGGACCTAAGGTTACGCTTCCGTGGCGGAGTGGGGAGATTTGAACCTGGGACTCGCAGACCCTAGTCGGACACTTTCACTGCTACCCCATGTTGGTGTTCGAAATAAAACCTCCGGCCTTTGGGAAGTAATTTATAATCTCATTTCTTTAATATTTTTGAAAGCCATGCTTTAGTCTGGAGTGGTGGTTAAAGTGATGGGCTAGTATCTGGGGGGTGACAGGTTCATGGTGCCATGGAAACTCACCGGGTGACCTTGGGCCAGTCGTGTTCTCTCAGCCTAACCAACCTCACAGGGTTGTTGTCAGGCTAAAACGGAGATGAGGGAAATGACATGAGCGGCGTTGGGGTCCCAATTTGGGGAGAAAAGTCGGGTGAGAAATAAACTAAATAAATAAAGTGTTTCCATGGTAGGAACAAAATAAGAGAGATGATCAAGTTAATGGGGTCTTTGAAATATTTGAAGCGTGTTTTTGAGCTCTCTTGGCTTGCAGCATAGAAGCCTCAGATGTTGGTGTGATGCTCAGAATGGTGGGTGTTGGTAAGCGGCTTTAAGTCCAACTTCTGCCTGGGAAGGGAACGTTGTCAGTTTGGCTGGCGTTAAAATATCACCTGTGGAGAAGACTGAAGGCAGTAGTTAGACCTGGGAGACCGAGGTTCGAATCCCCCCCTCAGCCATAGAAGCTTGCCAGGTAAACCTTAGGCCAGTGACACACACTCAGCCTAAGCCGCCTCAGAGGGTTGTAGTGAGACTAAAAAGGAGGAGAGAATGGTAGAAGCTGGTTTCAGTCCCCATTGGGGAGAAAATGAAGTAAACTAGTATTAGGTTTCATGGGCACCGCATGGATCCTCAGCATACAGTGGTTTTATATAAGAGTGGGAATGGCCCAGGCAGGCCCAATCTCATCAGATCTCAGAAGCTAAGTGGGGTCAGTCCTGGTTGGTACTTGGATGGGAGGCCACCATGGAGTATGTAAGTTTTTACAACATTCGGAACAATGGAATCCCCAGGACTTAACAGGGATATTGGTTTCTTATCTCGCTACATATGCTAACCTCATTCAGCCCTTACATCTGTATTCTCACCAATCCCCAGAAAGGCCATATGTCCTTTTTATTTTATTTCTTATTTGGAATAATAGATTAGAATAGTAGATTGTAATGTAACATAATGAATAGTAGAATGTAATGTATTCAGAGTAATAGATCGGAACGTATTTCTCTGGTTTGGGTTCAAGGGAGATAACTCTACACAGCCAGTTGCCCCATATCATGGGCATATCTGAAGAAGTGTGCTTGGACATGAAGGCTTATACCTTGAATAAAACTTTGTTGGTCTTAAGGTGCCACTGGACTCCAACTTTGTAAAGACTGAGAATTGCCAAGTCTTTATTCAAAAGAAGACAGGGTACAGACTTGCATGATTCCCTCTAAGTTGAGTTAGTGTGAGCCAGCTCACGTTTTTTTAGCCCCCGGCTCACACACCTTAGAGAGCCAGTTTGGTGTAGTGGTTAAGTGTGCGGACTCTAATCTGGGAGAACCGGGTTTGATTCCCCACTCCTCCACTTGCACCTGGCTGGATGACCTTGGGCAAGCCGTAGTTCTGATAAGAGCTGTTCTTGAAAAAGCAGTTTCTGTCAAGAGCTCTCTCAGCCCCACCTACCTCACAGGGTATCTGTTGTGGGGAGGGGAAAGGAGTTTGTAAGCCGCTCTGAGACACCTTTGGGTAGTGAAGGGTGGGGTATAAATCCAATCTCCTCCTCCTCCTCTTCTTCTTTGTCTTCGCTCAGGAAGGAGGGCTCCAAAGCAAACTAATTTGTGCAGCAGCCAAATTGCTCACTCACAACTTTAATGCCAGTAGCTCACAAAGTAGAATTTTTTGCTCACAAGACTCCACAGCCTAGAGGGAACATTGGTACAGAGTGTAAAATATTACATCCTGAAGGAGCAATTTTACAATGGCGTCTTTTTAAAAAAAGAAAGAAAGAAGCCCTTTTGTTAGTGAATTAAAACTTTTGGGGTCAGAAGCATAGAATCCTAGAATGTTCGAATTGGAAGGGACCTTGCAGGTCATCTAGTCCAGCCCCCTGCACTCTGCAGGAGCATAGCTGAAAGATAGCCCTACATACCTACAACATACCCGAAAGATGGTCGTCCAGCCTCCGCTTGAAAACGTCCAGCGAAGGAGCATCCACCACCTCCTGAGGCAGTGTACATTTAAACGG
>NW_015173214.1:161111-161249 GCF_001447785.1 Gekko japonicus | reverse complement strand
CCGCAGAAGCGGAGCGAAAAGAAACCGGGGGAAATCCAGTAGAAAACTGGTTGCGATGGGCTGCGCACGGACTTTCCCCTGTCTGGTCGCTCCAGCGTGCTCTCATGCTGTCGGGATGGTCTGATCAGGCCATCCCGA
>NW_015173214.1:155729-160795 GCF_001447785.1 Gekko japonicus | reverse complement strand
TGCATTGGAGAGTTCAGTTTGTAACTTAGGACTTGCTTGTCCTCAGTGCACAGAAATTACATCAATCTGATACCATATATATATATATATTAGAAATGATTTGGAAAATATTTGAACACCTGGTCTTAAAATATTTTATTAATTATGTTAAAATGTTCCATAATCAATTTTTTTCTTTTCTTTTTTCAGTTTTTCCAATTTTTCGGGAAAAAAACAAAAAGGCTTCAGGAAAAAAACGGGAAAAAACTGTTTTTCCCCCAAATTTTTCCAGTTTTTTTCCGGGCCTTCAAATTTCTAGTGCGGAGATGCGATTCAACGATTCCTCATTTAAGCGCATTGGAAACAAATGGCCAAAAAAAACCCCACCCCCGACTCACCCACGGGTGCGTCGACAACCCAGAACCATGTAATAATTGAAACCGTTGCAAAATTTTTGAATGACGTTTCAAGAAGACGTTCGGTGTTTTTTGCAAATTGACTTGTATGCTCTGTTGTTGTTGTTGTTGTTCAGTCGCACAGTCGAGTCCGACTCTTCGCGACCCCATGGACCAGATCCTGCCAGGCCCTCCTGTCTTCCGCTGTCCTGAAGTTGGCTCAATTTCATGTTCGTTGCATCGATGACACTGTCTAACCATCTCATCCTTTGCCGTCCCCGTCTTCTTTGACCTTCAAGGTTGTGCCAATAAAGATTGATTGATTGATTGATTGATTGATATCAGGACCTGTCTTGGATGGCCCAGGCTAGACCAGTCTTGTCAGATCTCAAGCTAATCGGTGTCAGTCTCGGTGACTACTTGGATGGGGGGACCACCAAGAAAGCCCAGGATCACTACGCAGAAGCAGGCGATGGCAAACCAAGTTCGTCCCTTGCCTGCTCGAAAACCCTTCGGGGTCTCCGTAAGTCAGGTGCACTTTCCACCATGGGAAGATATCCGGCAAGGCTGCGGACCGAAGAGCAGGGAATTAACAGAGGAGAAAGTGAGCCGTGGAGTTAGAAGGGGGATCTCGGGAGAAAGGCGCCGAGAAGTTCGCACAGGGCACAGAGGCACGATGGATGCGCGTCTTGGCCCGAATCTTTCAGGGGACTGGTGCGGTGTAGCGATTCATGCTGTCAAGGTTGGATCTAGGAGGCCAAGACTCAAAGTCCCGTGCTGCCGTGAAGCTTTCTGGGAGTGCTAACCAGAGCCAGTCCTGCTGAGCTTCCGATATCTGGAGAGATTGGGCCAGCCTGGGCCATCCGGGTCAAAGCGGAACTGGTTTGCCATTGCCCACCTCTGCGTAGCAACCCTAGTGTTTCTTTGTGGTCTCCCATCCGAGTATTTGCCGGGGCCGACCCTGCTTAGCTGCTGAGATCTGACAAGATCAGACTAACCTGGGCCATCCAGGTCAGGGCAGGGGTGGTTTGCCATTGCCTGCCTCTGCGTAGCAACCCTAGTGTTTCTTGGTGGTCTCCCATCCAGGTACTAAGCAGGACTGACCCCTGCTTAGCTTCTGAGATCTGGTGGAACTGAACTAGTCTGGGCCATCCAGGTCAGGGCAAAGGTGGTTCGCTGTTGCCTTCCTCTGCGTAGCAACCCTGGTCTTCCTTGGTGGTCTCCCATCCAAGTACTCACCAGGGCCGACCCTGCTTAGCTGCTGAGATCTGATCAGACCAAACTAGCCTGGGCCATCCAGGTCAGGGCAGGGGTGGTTTGCCATTGCCTGCCTCTGCGTAGCAACCCTAGTGTTTCTGGGTGGCCTCCCGTCTAGGTACTAACTAAGGGCCAATCCTGCTGAGCTTCCAGGATCCGGCAGGTTCAGGCTACCTTGGACCATCCAGTTCGGGGTGAGAAGCCACCACCAAGCCAGGAGGCGGCAACCCACCTCGGTTCATCTCTTTGCCTTGATACTCCTACGGGGTGGTCATAAGTTGGTCGCGACTTGAGGGCGCTTTCCACCACTGCGTGCGCTTTCTCATTTAGCCGTTCTTACGACTGATCAGTTTAGAAGAAGAGAAGAAGAAGAGATTGGATTTGTATCTTGCCTTTCACTACCCAAAGGAGTCTCAGTTTAGAAGAAGAGAAGAAGAAGAGATTGGATTTGTATCTTGCCTTTCACTACCCAAAGGAGTCTCAGAGCGGCTTACAAACTCCTTTCCCTCCACCTCCCCACAACAGACACCCTGTGAGGGAGGTGGGGCTGAGAGAGCTCTTGACAGAAACGGCTCTTTCTCAAGAACAGCTCTTATCAGAACTACGGCTTGCCCAAGGTCATCCAGCCAGGTGCAAGTGGAGGAGTGGGGAATCAAACCTGGTTCTCCCAGATTAGAGTCCGCGCACCTTTGGCCAGCCGCATGCTTCAGACTGCAGTATTTCTTACGGTATCCGTTGTGCCTCGAATACTCACCTGGGTAACTTCCTGCATCCCCGTACATTAATCGACAATTAAGTGCGCTGGATATTTTCTCCTCCGTGCATTATGTTAACCGAGGCGGAATGGAAGACGGGCCATTAAATCCTTACCTGCAGCTTCCTGCTAATGAGGCACTATTTAAATGGCAGTCAAGCGCGGGGGGGGGGGGGGGGGAGCTTGAGGTTTCTCCAGTGTATTTGAAATGCATTTTCTGGTAAATGCTCGGTTTAAAGGGATCGCCCCGGTCGTGCTTAGAAACAATTACTGGTAACCTTTTAAAGAGGTATGTGATACCGTAAAGATTACCTGGAGAGGTGGTGCTGATAATCTTGCAGGTCATCTGATACGATGCTCACCCGTGCCAGCGTACAAACACCCGAGGATAAGAGATAACTTCTTGTTGTGCCAGCGTGAGGTGCATGAAACTGGGATGTTACAGCGACCCAGGCTGGCACGATAACTGGGTGCCAAAAAGATGTATTTCCAAAGGCAACGGCATAGCACTGCGGTTCCCTAAATCCTTACAGCAGAGGTGTCAAACTCATTTGTCAGAAGGGCCAGATCTAAATGTCACTTTTTCGGGATGGGCCATGTGTGCCATGAAATATAATGCCAAGTACTGGACAGAGAAACTGTATAAAGCACGGGTGTCGAACTGTTTTGTTAGGAGGGCCGGATCTGACATAAATGAGACCTTGTTGGGCTGGGCCGTGTGTGTCATAAAATGCAATGCCAGGTAGCAGAGATATAAACTTTATAAAGGACACAGACACAAAGGGGTTTTCTTACCTTAAAATAAAAACATGCTTAAGACATCAACACTCTTGCAATATTTTGTTTATTTAACCGTGTCTGATAACCGACACCTCTTGCTCTGAATTACTGCATCAAAATGTCTGTGCTGTTGCAATCTTGAGTATTCTGTTCAGGTGTGTATCTGTAAGCTGCGAACCTACGATGACGAAGAAGAAGCAGAACTGGAAGGAGAAGCAGAAGACAGCCAGTTCCACTGCGGGCCTGATAGAAGCCCTCCGGGGCCCTGATCTGGCCCCCGGGCCGCATGTTTGACACCCCTGGTATAAAGGATAGCAGCTGGTATGCTCTGAGTTGGTGTATCCTCACTGCAAGGCCCCATGGGCTGGAAGGGGGCTGCAAAGGAAACCCACATAAATGGACTGGAGAGGCAGCCCTGCAGCGCTGGGCAGACTCTCCCATGATGCCTCACTGCTGAATACGAGATTGTCCTGCCATGCTGAAGTCACAATGGAGTGGCTCCGCCCATTCCCCTCCTGCACTCCCTCCCTTGCACCAGTTGCTTGCTGGCTGCTTAAGAGGCCCGGACAGGCCTGTTCCGGCCCCCGGGCCTTGTGTTTGACACCCCTGCCATACAGTGCGGCTGATTCATGTAATCCCATTCCCAAGGTGAACAGATCTCTCCTGTTCGATTCAGTGTATTTCTTGTTCGATTTTAGAACTGTTAAAAGTTTATTGGGGGGGGTGTTTATTTTTTTTAAGTGTGTGTCTGTGTGTACCTGGAAGTCACATCGACAACCTCTGTTGACTGATCCCTACTGGATTACATTCCCTCCGTTCAGGGGTCAGCCCGGTTCCAGCCTCCTGTTGCCCCGGGTTATTTGGATAACTGCCTCGACTCGGACACTGAGAAGATCCGGAGTGGCAGGCAAAAGCGGAATGGACCTAATCTGTTTTGGATTTCTTGGTCGCAGTCCTCCTTTTGGTTGACGATGGAGCCAAGGAATAGAAAATCCTGAACAATTTCAATTGCCTCTACCGTCAATCTTAAGGTAAAGGTTCCCCTTGCTCGAAAGCCAGTTGAATCTGACTCTAGGGGTGTGGTGCTCATCTCCGTTTCCAAGCCGAAGAGCCAGCGCTGTCCGAAGACGTTTCCGTGGTCATGTGGCTGGAATGACTAGACGCTGAGGCGCACGGAACGCTGTTACCACTGAAACAGTACCTATTTCTTGCTTTCGAACTGCTAAGTTGGCAGGAGCTGGGACTAGAGAGGGGAGCTCACTCTATCATGCGGCACTCGGGTCTCGAACTGCTGAACTACCGACCTTCCAGTCTGCAGTTCAGCGTCTTAACCCCTGAGCCACCACAGCCCCACTACCGTCAACCTTAAAGATGTGTCATTCCTCAGTGGCCTTTACTTTTGTCGTCTTGCTGTTCAGCTGTAATCTTGCTTTGGCGCTATAGATTGTGTTGCTTTTTAAACTCGCTGGAAACCCACTTGGGGAGTCTAATAGGGTATAAAGGTGGTCGGCAGACTTCCATGGTAGATGCTGTCAGTTCGTAGTTGTGTTCGGGGTTTTCTTGCTATGAAGAGCCAGATGTGTGGCTTCAACGGTTCATGCCAAAATAGTTCCGCCAGACTCAGTGGTTGATCTTTGGAATGGGTGCCTGGAAGGCCACAGCCGTAGAAATTAAAACTGATGTAGATACGGTGTTTTTGTCCTGGCCTGGACGGCCCGGGCTATCCCGGTTCCATGAAATATGAGAAGCTAACCAGTGTCAGCTCTGGTTCATATTTGGAAGGGTGACCACCAAGGAAGTCCAGGGTTGCTACGCAGAGGCAGGCGATGGCCAACCACCTCTGTACGTATCTGCCCTTGACCTGGATGTCCCAGGCTACTCGATCTCAACAGATCTCGGAC
>NW_015173214.1:153862-155642 GCF_001447785.1 Gekko japonicus | reverse complement strand
GGACGGGAGACCACCAAGGAAGTCCAGGGTTGCTACGCAGAGGCAGGCGATGGCAAACCACCTCTGAATGCCTCTTGCCTTGACCTGGATGTCCCAGGCTACCTCGGTCTCAGCAGATCTCGGAAACTAAGCTGGGGTCAGGCCTGGTTAGTTTTTGGACGGGAGACCACCAAGGAAGTCCAGGGTTGCTATGCAGAGGCAAGCGATGGCCAACCACCTCTGTACGTATCTGTCCTCACCTGGATGGCCCAGGCTTCCTCGATCTCAGCAGATCTCGGAAGCTAAGCAGGGTCAGTCCTGGTTAGTGTTTGGATGGGAGACCACCAAGGAAGTCCAGGGTTGCTATGCAGAGGCAAGCGATGGCCAACCACCTCTGTACGTATCTGTCCTCACCTGGATGGCCCAGGCTTCCTCGATCTCAGCAGATCTCGGAAGCTAAGCAGGGTCAGTCCTGGTTAGTGTTTGGACAGGAGACCACCAAGGAAGTCCAGGGTTGGTACGCAGAGGCAGGAGATGACCAACCACCTCTGTACGTATCTGTTCTCACCTGGATGTCCCAGGCTTCCTCAATCTCAACAGATCTCAGAAACTAAGCTGGGGTCAGCCCTGGTTAGTGTTTAGATGGGAGACCACCAAGGAAGTCCAGGGTTGCTACGCAGAGGCAGGCATTGGCCAACCACCTCTGTTAGTCTCTTGCCTTGAAAACCCTGTGGGCTTGCTATAAGTCACTTGTTGGCACTTTCCACCCTGCCGCGGTGCCAAGGAGTAAATACGTACTTGTGGATTTCACACTCGGAAAAGGAGGCTAATGTGTTTAAAATAGGGCTCTCCACAACCTTGCTGTGAATTGCCACTCAGGGCTTCCCCGAGTTCCTGACCTGCGACCGGCTCCATTTCCACAGGCTGTCAGCTACCTGGTGTGAAGCTTCTATGTGAAGAATGCGCGGGGGAATTTCCAGGGGGGCGGGAATGAAGCGTGCAAAATCCAGGAGAATTTCCAGAGATGTGTCTGAAGGTGTTGGGTCATGGTGGGGGTGCTAAAGCAAAATCGTTTCGGCCCTGAAACTGTGCGGATGGGGCAGACCACTTGGGACCCATCTGGAAGCCCCTCGGAGTTCCCCTCTCTTCCAAGGCATGGCTAGAAGACACACAAATGCCCGTTTGTGAGATAATACACGGCCTTCTGTCACTGTCTTCCGTCAGCGGAGTGAAGAATATTTTTGTTTCCTTCCGTGATCGGTCCCCTCCCTGCCTTGTTCTTTGGTGTCATGGTTAAGAGCGCGAGTTCTAATCTGGGGAAACCCAGTTCGATTCCCCACTACTCCTCCACATGCAGCTGCTGGTGTGACCTCGGGCCAGTCACAAGTCCTCTCAGAGCTGTTCTCTCACGAGCAGTTTCTGTCAGAGCTCTCTCAGCCCCCCCTACCTCACACGGTGTCTGTTGTGGGGAGGGGAAGGGAAAGGAGTTTGTAAGCCGCTCTGAGACATCTTTGGGTAGTGAAGGGCGGGGTATAAATCCAATCTCCTCTTCTTCTTTTACCTCACAGGGTGCCTGTCGTGGGGAGGGAAAGGGAAAGGAGATTGTAAGCCGCTCTGAGACTCCAAGTGAAGGACGGGATACAGATCTTCTTCCTTTTTGTTTTAGAGACGTGTTAGGGCTTTTATATGTATCAGATAAGAAGAACCCTGCTGGACCAGAGCCGTGGTCCATCTAGTCCAGCATATCTCACACTGACCGGTTCCTCTGCACAACCAACCAACCAACAACAGGGCAGAGAAA
>NW_015173214.1:145548-153061 GCF_001447785.1 Gekko japonicus | reverse complement strand
TGTTGTGGGGAGGGGAAGGGAAACGGAGTTTGTAAGCTGCTCTGAGACACCTTTGGGTAGTGAAGGGTGGGGTATAAATCCAATCTCTTCTTCTTTTACCTCACAGGGTGTCTGTTGTGGGGAGGGGAAGGGAAACAGAGTTTGTAAGCCGCTCTGAGACACCTTTGGGTAGTGAAGGGTGGGGTATAAATCCAATCTCTTCTTCTTCTCTTACCTCACAGGGTGTCTGTTGTGGGGAGGGGAAGGGAAAGGAGTTTGTAAACCGCTCTGAGACACCCTTGGGTAGTGAAGGGCGGGGTATAAATCCAATCTCCTCTTCTTCTTCTTTTACCTCACAGGGTGTCTGTTGTGGGGAGGGGAAGGGAAAGGAGTTTGTAAACCGCTCTGAGACACCTTTGGGTAGTGAAGGGTGGGGTATAAATCCAATCTCTTCTTCTTCTTCTTTTACCTCACAGGGTGTCTGTTGTGGGGAGGGGAAGGGAAAGGAGTTTGTGAGCCGCTCTGAGACTCCCTTGGGTAGTGAAGGGCGAGGTATAAATCCAATTTCTTCTTCTTCAACTGGATCCAACTGTTAGTCCACCAAAGTCAGTGTTGTCTGCTCAGACTGGCAGCCGCTCTCCAGGGTCTCGGGCAGAGAGCTCCTTCGCATCACCTCCTGCCTGCTCCATTTATCTGGAGGTGCCGGGGATTGTACCTGGGACCTTCTGCATGCCCAGCGGATAATGCTAGAAGCTTGTTGGGAGACCTTGGGCCAGTCTCGCCCTCTCTGCCTAACCTAGGAAGCAGGGACGTTGTGAGGATAGAATAGAAGAGAGGAGAACATTGGAGGCCATTTTGGGTTCCCATTGGGGAGAAAGGTGGGATGTAAATAGGGTTGCCGCCGCTGGGTTGGGAAGTACTTGGAGACTTGGGGGTGCGTCCTGGGGAGGGTGGGATTTGGGGCAGGGAGACATCTCAGCAGAGGATAATGCTATAGAGTCCACTCTCCAAAGCATCCATTTTCTCGCTCTGAGCGGATCTCGACATGGGTGAGTCCCATCTGTCCATCAAGGACTTTCCTCAGTTTGTTTCCTGCAGAGCAGCCATTTTCTCCAGGGGAACTGATCTCTGCCATCTGGAGAGGAGTTTTAATTCTGATTGATCTCCAGCCCTCACCTGGAGATTGGCAGCAGTGGTTCCCTAGGAAGAAATAACTGCTTTGGAGGGTGGAGCCTATGGCATTCTATTCAGCTGAGGCCTCTTCCCTCCCCGAACTCTGGCTTCCATAGACTCCACCACAAAATCTCCAGGAATTTCCCAACCTGGAGCTGGTAGGCCTAGAAAGGGCCTCCTGCCTTTGCCTTTTTACTGACCGAACCAAGCTGGGTTGCCTAGCAACAGCCACTGAGGGAAAGTTAGCGCCACAGGAACAAAGCAGGAGAAGTGTCTTCGTCAGGAGAGACAGCCGTTTTGGCAGTTTATTCTGTCAGGTAACAGTGGGCAGGAGAGAGGAGCAGACCCAGCACCCTGCCACTGGCACGCAGGTACTCTTGAGTGGTGGTTGATGGGCCGATGGGTGATGGAACGCACAGCCCAGCCAATAGGAAAGGTGGAAAGTGCTAACGTGTTAGGGCTTTTATATGTATCAGATAAGAAGAACCCTGCTGGACCAGAGCAGTGGTCTATCTAGTCCAGCATATCTCACACAGTGGGCTGACCAGTTCCTCTGGACAACCAACCAACCAACAACAGGGCAGAGAAAACATCAGAAGAGCCCTGCTGGATCACATCAGTTTTCCATTCAGTCCAGCATCCTGTCTCACTCAGTGGCCAACCCATTCCTCTGGACTGCCAACAACATGGCAGAGAGGCCAAGGCCTTCCCCTGATTTTGCCTCTTGGTTTTTTTTGTCAGAGGCTTAGTGCTTTGGAATGTGGAAGTTCCCCTCTGTCACCAGGGCTAGTAGCCATTGATAGACTTGTCCTCTGTGAATCTATCTATAAGAACATAAGAAGAGCCCTGCTGGATCAGGCCAGTGGTCCATCTGGTCCATCATCCTGTCTCACACAGTGGCCAAACAGTTCCTCTGGACGGCCAACAACAGGGCATAGAGGCCAAGGTTTATAAGAACATAAGAAGTGCCTTGCTGAATCAGGCCAGTGGTCCATCTAGTCCAGCATCCTGTCTCACACAGTGGCCAACCAGGTCCCCTGGAGGGCCAACAACAGGGCAGAGAGGCTGAGACCTTCACGAGGTCATAAGAAGAGCCCTGCTGGATCAGGCCAGTGGTCCATCTAGTCCAGCATCCTGTCCCTCCATGCCAGTTCCTCTGGACGGCCAACAACAGGGCATAGAGGCCAAGGCCTTCCCCTGGTGTTGACTCCTGGCTCTGGGATTCAGAGGTTTATAGGAACATCAGAAGTGCCCTGCTGGATCAGACCAGTGGTCCATCTAGTCCAGCATCCTGTCTCACACAGTGGCCAACCAGGTCCTCTGGAGGACCAAACAGCCCAGAATCCGAGACCTTCCTCCAATGTTGCCTCCATGCACTGATATTCCATGTTGGCAATACCGACAAGGTTCAATCATGTTGTAGTGGTTAAGAGGGCTGGACAAGTATCTGGGAGACTCGGGTTCGAATCCCCACTCATGCCACGGAAGCTCGCTGGGTGACCTTGGGGCAGTCAGACTCTCTCAGCCTAAGCTACCTCACAGGGTTATTGTGAGGATAAAATGGTGGAGAGGAGAATGGCAGAAGTTGCCTTGGTCCCCACCGGGGAGGAAGGTGGGTTACAAAAGGAAGTAACACATAAGCCATGGTGTGCATTAGGCCTGGAGGAGTTGGTTTGCATTTGCCGTACCTTGTATTAGAGAAAGCCCCAGGGGATGCTGGGAGCGGGGACGCAACAAGGAGGAAGTGTGTTCCTGAGGAAGAGGATAGGAAGCGGACCTTCATAAGGCTCCCTCTGACTTTGCAATTCCACGTTACGTCGGGATGTTCCCACAGATCGGGGCAGCGTCAAGTCGAAGCCGGTAGTAGTTTCACAGTTAGCAACGCCGAAGTTTGCGACACACCTTAGCGTGGTGTGCCTTCGACACACGCAAAGCAGCCCGGGCCGCCGACGAAACGCGTGAGTCAACAGCCTCCTGTGACCTCAGGCCTTCACGTGAGGAGGAAAAGTGAATCATCGGTGTATTCCGGAGGACGCCACAAAGGGCTTTTCAACAAGTTGCAACACAGCTACCCAAATTGCTGGTAGCTAAGTGTTTTCACGCGGTTTTTTACTGCGTTGGTAAAAGCACCGCTGTAAGGGACGGGAAGCGTGCCGTCTCAGGAGCTCTGGGTGTCGCTGACATCTGCCACTGATAACATCAGTCCCAAACAACCGGCTCAGCAGGTACTCGGGAACGAGGACTAACTAACCGCCGGCTCATCCGTTTTTCCCCTTGCAAGCCACCCATTAAAGATACAGCTTTTCTCTCTTAAAAGTCAGACTTTTAAACTACTGGAAGGAAATCCCAATACCACAATATAGCAAAGGATTACTTACCCTTTTGCTTTCGGCTGCAAAAACGACTATAGCCACCAACTGGGAACGAACAGATCCACTCTGTATGCGGGCTTGGTATTCTAATTTATGGAATCATCTGTTAATGGACAAAATTTCAGATGGGATTGACATCAACGACTCTTCGTATAAATCCGATTCATTCTACGGACGACGGCATTCCGTTTTGGAAAAACTGGGACAAATTCTGGAAAATGTTAGTTCTTCACAACATTCTCAGTATTATAATTTTGTACGTCATAATTGGGTATCGTGATTCTTATTCCTTTATTGTATTAGGACCTTCTAGAACTTTCAATATGCTCCTTTAATGTTGTTGTGTCTTGGCAAATCTTACAAGATTATTATCTGTGATGGTGGATTCTGTTGTTGTTCATAATATTATTGTTACTGTTTTTTTGTTTTTTAATGAAAAAATTAATACAAATATTTTTTTAAAATAATAATAATTTTAAAAACTAGGTTGGCAGGAGCTGGAACTAGAGATGGAACTAGTTCACTCCGTCATGCGGCACCCGGGTCTCGAACTGCTGAACTACTGACCTTCCACAGCCTGCAGTTCAGTGTCTTAACCACTTGAGCCACCGCAGCTCCCTCCCCCCCCCAAAGATACAGCTACGGAAATGGGTTTTGATCTACCGGTGATTACATCACACAGCAAAAGCCTCCCAATTAGAAAAACGCAACAAAACGACCGGCGATTGTGAGCTTTCCTTGCGATCGTTGATAACAAAGCCAACGGAAGAAATAAAAACCGGGCTTCCTTCGGTAGAGACAACTCAAAATCTGCTCCAGTGTTCCCTCTAAGTTGAGCTAGTGTGAGTTAGCTCACAGTTTTTTAGCCTCTGGCTCACACGTTTTTTGTCTTAGCTCAGGGAGGATGGCTCCAGAGCAAACTAATCTATGCAATAGCCAATTTGCTTGCTCACAACTTTAATGCCAGTAGCTCACAAAGTAGAATTTTTGCTCACAGGACTCCACAGCTTAGAGGGAGCATCGCTCTTCAGGTTTGCCCGTTTTCCCAGAATCGCAGCCATTTAAAAAGGGTTGTTTTATGGAGGTGCTTTATTTACAGCTTGGGTTGCCAACCTCCAGGTGGTGCCTGGAGATCTCCCACTGTTACTTTTGAGCTCCAGACGACCAGGATTAGTTCCCTTGGAGAAAGGAATGGTGGCACTTCCCGTGACGTTCCTTCTGGTCTGAGGAAGGGTGGGCGGCTTGCCACGGGTGATTCCCATCTGCCCGTCAAGAAGAGCCAGTTTGGTGTCGTGGTTAGGAGCATGGACTCTAATCCGGGAGAACCGGGTTTGATCCTCCACTCCTCTACGTGCAGCTGCTGGAGTGACCAGGGGGTGGGGGTGGGAGGTTTGATGAGAACTAGAAATAATGGCCAGTTAGGAAGCCGAATGGGGGAACGTGTGGGCCTTTGGTCCAGGCTTTGATTAGTACGTGTTTGGTACTTACGTTGGAAGTATTCTGAGAAGTATTCTGAGAGAAGCGGGCACTTGAAGTGAGAGACCTTCTTTCTTGCCATGGCAAATGCAGGAGCCTCCTTCCCGGGATTTATTGTCAGTGCCTTGGCTAGTATTTGGGAGGGCGACCTCCAAGGAATACCAGGGTCATGACGCAGACGCAAACCACCTCTGAAACGTCTCCCGGCTTAAAAAAAAAATCATCTAGCTCGCCACCTATTGGTACATAACGCTAAAAGAGCTAAAACCTGTGGCTGCCAGACAGTCTTCTGGCTGTTCTAGACACCACGCCGTACAATAATCATCAATTACTGCCAGTGATTTATTGGCTGCTGACACTTAGAGCCAGTGCAGTGCAGGGGTTAGAGAGTCAAACTAGGATCCGAGAGAACAGGGTTCAGACCGGCCGGAGTTCATCATTAGCTGTTGTAGATTTTCCTGGGTTGTATGGCCGTGGTCTTGGCATTGTAGGACCTGATGTTTCGCCAGCAGCTGTGACTGGCATCCTCAGAGGTATAAACACAGAAAGATGGCGTATTCTCTGTGTCAAGGTGAGAAGAAAAATGGTAGGCAGGTAATTTATATCTACTCAGGAAGTTATGGGGTAGGGGTAGAGATGTGAAGGCCCAAGGAAAAAATGGAAAAATTCGGGGGGAAACCATGTGTTTTTTTCCTTTTTTTTCCTGAAGCTTTTTTGTTTTTTTCCGAAAAATTGAAAAAAGAAAAGAAAATGATTATGGAACGTTTTATTTTAACATGATGAATAAAATATTTTAAGACAAGGTGTTCAAATATTTTCCAAATCCAAATATATAGTATCAGATTGATCTAATTTCTGTGCACTGAGGACAAGCAAGTCCTAGGTTACAAACTGAACTCCCCAATGCAAGAACAAGATGCATTTCTGCCTTTAGGAGGTGCTATTGTCTGAAGAAAATTAAAAGGTTTCAGTTTTGTTTTTGCATGTGGGTGGGTATTCTGTTGGTAATAATTGTTTTGATACACTATATTTTTAATATGCTAGTTGTGATAATTTCATGCCAAGTGAAAATGTCCATAGTCATATTTTATGTTCCTAAAGTAACAGAATGACTTTCAATCTAGAAAAGACAAAATAAATGCAAATGTAGCGCTTTTTTCAATTTTTCCAAAAATTTCCGGTTTCCCCCCCGAAAAAAAACGAGTTTTTTCCCGAGCTTCAAAATTTCCGGAAATTTTACATCTCTAGGTAGGGCTGGGTCATTATCTGGGTGCTGGTATGTTTAGCCTGGAGAGGAGACGACTGAGAGGTGATATGATCACCATCTTCAAGTTCTTGAAGGGCTGTCATCTAGAGGATGGCGATGCAGGATTGTTTCCTGTTGCCCCAGAAGGTCGGACCAGAACCAGCGGGTTGAAATTAAATCAAAAGAGTTTTCGGCTAAACATTAAAAAGAATTTCCTGTCAGTCAGTCAGTCAGGCATTTATTACGGCAACAAGCCTGACAGTTAATGCGGTTCCTCAGTGGAACAGGCTTCCTCGGGAGGTGGTGGGCTCTCCTCCTTTGGAGGTCTTTAAGCAGAGGCTAGATGGCCGTCTGACAGCCATGCGGATTCTGTGAACTGAGGCAGATCATGAGAGGGCGGACAGGAAGGGTTGCCTCAGTGCTTAGTTCTCGTGGCCGTTTCTTACGCGCCCAGGGAAATGCTAGAGGCCACTTCGGGGTCAGGAAGCAATTTTTCTCCAGGCCAGTTTGGCCTGGAGTCCTGGAGTGTGGTTTTTTGGTCATCTTCTGGGCATGGAGCAGGGGTCACTAGGGCTATGTGGGGAGGTATTTGGGAATTACCTGCACTGTGCGAGAGGTTGGACTAGATGACTCTGTAATTCCATGATTCAACCTACTCTTGGCCTGTATGCCACACCGGCTCTCCGAGTATTTAAAACCAAGCCTTCGAGTTATCTTTATTACATGCTTTTATGGCTAACGTGGGTGGAAAGACCTAGGCTGCTCGCCGGTATGTTTCATTCTTACATAACATAATAAAAATGATGTAACATGGGGGGGGAAATCACATCGATGTATAATTGTCTTTACAAAGAGTCAATAAACCGTTGCTAACTTAACAGGTGTGTGCCTTCATTTACATCCGCATAACTCATTATTTTTGACATTCATTGAATGATCTCATGTTTTTATAGCTGTTTGATAGTGGGAGCCTCCGTCCTCTCTACAGTACATGGGGAATGGTATATTAGCTGTTGTGATCCTATTATCTTCTCATTCTTCATGCTGTGGAGTGATGTTTCCTGGGTTCATAGTAACGAGATAGCAGCTCTCTAGGTGTAGCATAATGCACACTGATAGTGCATTGCTTATGTGCATCTTCTGGCCCATGAACATGGAATCTATGTACATAAGTGAAAAGTACGCAGATGGTCAAGTGATTTCAGCTTAGCGTACTTTATTAGCACAGAACAAGACAACTTGAGCCGGCTTGCAGGCCGGCTTATAT